>NW_027455676.1:0-32692 GCF_040206685.1 Ascaphus truei
AGAGGGTTGGGAGAGAGAGAGAGAGAGTGGGAGAGAGAGTGAGAGAGAGAGAGAGAGAGAGAGTGTGGGAGAGAGAGAGAGAGAGAGTGAGTGTGGAGAGAGAGTGTGGAGAGAGAGAGAGAGAGAGTGGGAGAGAGAGAGAGAGAGAGAGAGTGTGGGAGAGAGAGAGAGAGAGAGAGTGGAGAGAGAGTGAGAGAGAGAGGAGAGAGAGAGAGAGTGGAGAGAGAGAGAGAGAGAGAGAGTGAGTGTGGGAGAGAGAGTGTGGGGAGAGAGAGAGAGAGAGTGTGTGTGAGAGAGAGAGAGTGTGGAGAGAGAGAGAGAGAGTGTGGGAGAGAGAGAGAGAGAGTGGGATAGAGAGAGAGGTGTGGGATAGAGAGAGAGTGTGGGAGAGGAGGAGTGTGGAGAGAGAGAGAGTGGGAGAGAGAGAGAGAGAGAGTGTGGAGAGAGAGAGAGAGTGTGGGAGAGAGAGAGAGAGAGTGTGGGAGAGAGAGAGAGGAGAGAGTGTGTGGGAGAGAGAGAGAGAGTGTGGAGAGAGAGAGGAGTGTGGGAGAGAGAGAGTGTGGGAGAGAGAGTGAGAGTGTGGGATAGAGAGAGAGAGTGTGGGAGAGAGAGAGAGTGTGGGAGAGAGAGAGAGGAGAGAGAGAGAGAGTGAGAGAGAGAGAGAGAGAGAGAGAGAGAGTGTGGGAGAGAGAGAGTGTGGGAGAGAGAGAGAGTGTGGAGAGAGAGAGAGTGTGGAGGAGAGAGAGTGTGGAGAGAGAGAGAGAGTGTGGGAGAGAAAGAGGGAGAGAGTGGAGGAGAGTGGGAGAGAGTGGAGAGAGTGGGAGAGTGGAGAGTGTGGAGAGTGTGGAGAGTGTGGGAGAGTGAGAGAATAAATAAATATGATTACAGGGATCTAGGCCAAAAGTTTAGGGCAAGGACCACCAAGGTAGTATTTTCTGAAATACTACCAGTGTCATGGAGAGAGTCAAAGATCAGGGAGGTTAATGCATGGCTAAGAAAGTGGTGCAGGAAGGAGGGTTTGGGTTTTCAGAGCACTGGGACTCCTTTTCTGAGAGGTGACATCTATATTCTAGGGACGGATTGCACCTCAATGAAGAGGGATCTTCTGTGCTAGGGGGAAATGCTAAAAGGTTGGAGGAGGGAGGGGAATGAAAAGATAATGAACTAAATGGAATAGAGGAGGATACAAGGTGGTATGAGGTAGAATGGGGCAAGTGCAAGTTTGACAAGCAGTGAGACACCCATAGTAAATACAGATAATACTAGAAAACTTCTAAAGACTAACCAAGTGGGTGCAGAAAGGAAGGAGCAGATAAGTACAGGCTTAAAAAAAACTTAATGGATGCTTGCTAATGCAAGAAGCCTGACAGATAAAATGGGGGAGCTTGAATTAATAGCTGCAAGGGAGCAGTATGATATCATAGGCATTACTGAAACATGGTGGGATGAAACTCATGACTGGACAGTTAATTTAGAGGGTTATTCCCTTTTTCGGAAGGATCGAAAAAATAGAAGGGGCGGCAGAGTATGTTTATATGTTAAACCGGATCTAAAACCTATTAGAAGGGATGATGTTTATGAAGGGAATGATGAAAATGTAGAGACTTTGTGGATAGAAACAAGCAGTGGAGATAAAAGTATAAAAGTATAAAGAAAATGTTTGTGGGAATATGCTATAAACCACCAAATATCTGTGAGATTAAGGAAGCTAAAATACTTTTGCAAATGGAAAAGGCATCAAAACTGGGTCATATTTGCATAATGGGGGATTTTAATTATCCAGACATAGACTGGGGCAATGAGATTAGCGTTACAACAAAATGAAACAGGTTTTTGGGGGTGCTTAAAGACAATTATATGGCCCAAATTATCGAGGAACCAACCAGGAGAGGGGCAATACTGGATTTGGTCATATCAAACAATGTAGAAGTAATAACAAATATTCAAGTCCTGGAACATTTGGGTAACAGTGATCAATAACATGGTCTCATTTGAGATAAATGATCAAAAAATAGATTTCTTGGGTTCAACGAAGACTTTAAACTTTAGAAAGGCAGATTTTAATAAACTGAGGTCTAATCTAGTAGTAATACAATGGGATGATGTTTTCGCAGGGAAAAATGTAGAAGATAAATGGGCAGTCTTTAAAACATTGTTAGAAAAGCACACTTAGCAGTGTATACCCTTGGGTAATAAGTATAAAAGAATTAAGTCAAAACCAATGTGGCTAAATAAACAGGTAGGGGAGGAAATGGACAAGAAGAGGAAGGCGTTTAGATTCTTTAAGTCAGAAGGGAAGGAGACATCGTATCAGAATTATAAGGAATGTAACAAAAATTGCAAAAGGGCAATCAAATTAGCAAAAATGGATAATGAAAAAAGGATTGCAATAGAAAGTAAGGTCAACCCTAAAAAGTTCTTTAAGTACCTTAATAACAAAAAAATGAGAAAAGAAAATATAGGACCCTTTCAGTGTGAGATGAGTAGGCAGATTATTGGAGATAAGGAAAAAGTTTAAGTATTAAACAAATTCTTTGCCTCTGTGTTTACCTGGGAAGAATCAAGTTCAATAGTAGCGCCGCAGGAGGAAGCCACAACCTCCATATTAATGAACAATTGGTTAACTGAGGAAGAAGTTCATAAGCGACTTGAAAAAATTTAAGTAAATAATACACCTGGCCCTGATGGCATACATCCAAGAGTTCTCAAGGAGTTAAGCTCAGTAATAGCAAAACCATTATATTTAATATTCAAGGACTCCATTTCCACAGGCTCAGTACCACAAGATTGGTGTAAAGCAGATGTGGTGCCTATATTTAAAAAGGGAGCTAGATCACAACCGGGAAATTACAGACCTGTAAGTCTGACTTCAATAGTAGGGAAACTACTTTAAGGTTTAATACAGGATAATATTCAGCAATACCTAATGGAAAACAAAATTATTAGTAATAGTCAGCATGGATTTATGAAGGATAGATCATGCCAAACTAACCTTGTCCTTGAGGAGGTCAGTAGGAATTTAGACCAGGGTAAGTAATGCAGTTGATGTGGTCTACTTAGATTTTGCAAAGGCTTTTGATACGGTTTCACACAAGAGGTTGGTGTACAAAATAAAGAAAATTGGACTCCGTAATAATATATGCACCTGGATTGAAAACTGGTTAAAGGACAGACAACAGAGGGTTGTCATAAATGGAACTTTTTCAGGTTGGGCTAAAGTCGTGAGTGGAGTACCTCAGGGATCGGTACTGGGACCCCTGCTTTTTAACTTGTTTGTTAATGACCTTGAGGTTGGGATCGAGAGCAAAATCTCCATCTTTGCTGATGATACTAAATCGTGTAAGGTAATAGAATCAGAGCAGGATGTAATTTCTCTTCAGAAGGACTTGGAGAGAATAGAAACGTGGGCAGGTACTGTAAATGGCAAATGAGGTTTAATACAGATAAATGTAAGGTTATGCATTTGGGATGCAAGAATAAAAAGGCGTGTTACAAATTAAATGGAGATATATTGAGGGAATCCTTGAGAGGGATTTAGGAGTGCTTGTAGACTGCAGGCTTAGCAATAGTGCCCATGTCATGCAGTAGCTGCAAAGGCAAACAAGATCTTATCTTGCATCAAACAGGCAATGGATGAAAGGGAAGTAAACATAATTATGCCCCTTTACAAAGCACTAGTAAGACCACACCTTGAATATGGAGTACAATTTTGGCCACCAATCCTAAGAAAATACATTATGAAACTAGAGAGAGTGCAGAGAAGAGCCACCAAATTAATAAAGGGGATGGACAATCTAACGTATGAGGAGAGGCTAGCTAAATTAGATTTATTTACATTAGAAAAGAGGCGTCTAAGAGGGGATATGATAACTATATACAAATATATTCAGGGACAATACAAGGAGCTTTCAAAAGAACTATTCATCCCACGGGCAGTACTAAGGACTCGGGGCCATCCCTTAATGTTGGAGGAAAGGAAACTTCACCAGCAACAAAGGAAAGGGTTCTTTACAGTAAGGGCAGTTAAAATGTGGAATTCATTACCCATGGAGACTGTGATGGCAGATACAATAAATTTGTTAAAAAAAGGTTGGACATCTTTTTAGATGGAAAAGGTATACAGGGATATATCAAATAAGTATACATGGGAAGGATGTTGATCCAGGGATTAATCCAATTCTTGGAGTCAGGAAGGAATTAATTTTTACCCTTAATGGGGATTTTTGTTTGCCTCCCTCTGGATCAATAAGTAAGTATAGATATAGGATAAAGTATCTGTTGTCTAAATTTAGCATAGGTTGAACTTGATGGACCTATGTCTTTTTTCAACTTCATCTACTATGTAACTATATATATATATATATATATATATATATATATATATATATATATATATATATATACACATATACACACACACACTTCTTTTTTGCAAGATGGTTTTAAAGAACTGGGAGCCAACTTTATATATATATATATATATATATATATATATATATATATATATATACAAACAAAGGAAAAAGGCAGCGCCTCTGATTCTTAGTGATATATAAATCTCAAAAAAGTGTTACAAGTGAATATATGTTCATGAAAATAATCAATTCAAAAAAGAACATAAATGAAAATAAAATTGACATCCCAATAAATAAACAATTAATATAGTAACACCTAAAATTCTATACCTGTGCTCTATTCAAAGAAAAAAACTACACACTCACAAATGATATAACATTAACGTGCTTAACAAACAAAACCACATAAATATGCAAAGGAGGAGGATAAAAACCAGTCCTTATTTCAAAGTCCAATATGAAATTGATGCTATTGCAGGGGGTCTCCGGCTGCTCTCGAAGTGGACTAACCACATCCACAGTGAATCTAGGAGAAAAAGAGAGGAGAGAGCGCACGCCCCATAGCGTAAAATAGTAAATTTAATGAGTGGAGGGGGAGAGGGGGGATAAAAATGCACTTACAAAAGTACAAATAAAACAGGCATTGCGTGATATAATCACCACCATCCGGTTACTTGTTTCTGTCCTTATGGTGAAATCCGCTCTCAATGCAGGATGGGCAACGTCCCTGCAGAAGTCTCCAGCAGATTTCTAGGGCCAGTAGAAGTGAATTGTTGATTTAAGAGTCCAAGAAGGTTAACTCCAGGGGGTTAACTTCAGGGGTAATGAAGTATGTGAAGAATACCCTATATATGGGCATGATGCACAGAGAAGCGTCCTGGTAATGGGGTAGGTGATCCAACTTGTGACACTTGTACTGCAGGGGACTCTCTGCGCCTTGCGGTTCCTCTGCCCTCCGTGAACACAGAACTGTAAGCCTCTTACAGTTTTGAAAGGGGTGTACCCGGAAGTTCTCTGTATACATTCATGCCTTATATAGACTATGGGTCTTAAATCCTTTTCCATGTATATATGGATATAGAATTGGAATTTATGGGTTATGTTGTTCCATTTATTATTAAGATCTGTCAGATCTGAATTTAATATTTTAATTAATGTAATTTTGCTTTTATATGTTGATCATGTTGTGCAATGTATGGTATAGTAATCCACACTTATGGAGAGTGTGAAAATTAATTTCGCACACATCTTGTGAAATATTTATCTTGTGGATTTTCCTATTGGGAAATCATCAAATACAGTTTGAGAATAATGTTTGAAATTATACATTGCAGGACAATGATTGATGATTCTATATGGTGTCAAAATGTTTGAATTTTATTGTTAGTGTTAAAAATAATGTTATGAGATCCTTCCTGTTCCCATATTATTGTATATTATTGTGTTTCAATTGTACATATGTATCTACTTTATGTTCATTCCTTAAGTGTATTAGTCCCTATCAGCCCTTAGAAAACTAGTCCTCAATGAGATTAGCATCTATGTTATGTATTAGCCCCATTTAATGCCATTCAGGTTTTATCAATCAACCGATCACGGGTTGCCAGGCAACGGACTGGCTATATAAGGGCAGGACTTGATTCCATTCAACATCAGCCCTTTGAGAAAGTTACCGGTCAGGTGACGAAACGCGTTAGGGTACTGAGAGCGCGATTGCGTCATCACGACGACGCCGCGCACGCGCAGCAGCCTACACCAAGCGCGGGAATACTATCGGCGGCCATTGAAAGTGAGAGCTGGATTTTGGACTATATACAGACAGCGAACGGAGCCCTAAACATTGGTGATCGTGTCTGGTAGCCCTGAGGGAGTCCACGGAGACGTGTTCCAGTATCCAGAACCGGAGGGTGGTGATATATTCACAAACTGCCTTTTAACTATTTGCATCCTGTGAGTGCGATTCCTACCCCCCCCCACCCCCCATCCCCTTCCCTTGTTTTAATAAATTTTATGCAGTATTATGCTATGGGGCGTGCGCTCTCTCTCTTTTTCTGTCTATATATATATATATATATATATATATATATATATATATATATATATATCACCACTTAGAATCCTTTAGCTGCAGAAATTATAAAAATAGTTTGCAAACATTGGCACCTAGTCCAAAAGGACCCCATATTACAACCTTATTTTCAAATAAAACCACAAATAGTATTTAAAAAGTCTGATACTTTAAAAAAGAATTTGGCTCCCAGTTGTTTAAAACCATCTTGCAAAAAAGAAGTGTATAATAACACATTTTTAGACACTAGAGGTTTCTATAAGTGTCTGAAATGCAAGATGTGTAAATTGGAACCTCGTGGTTCCAAACAGTCTAAAAATTTAATTTCTACACATACGGGAAGTAGCTATAAGATTGAGCACCTCATCAGTTGCAATTCCATTAATATTGTTTATCTAATTCAATGCCCCTGCAAAAAAACAGTATGTGGGTAGAACCACAAGAAAATTAAAATTACGTTTTGCCGAGCATATTACTAATATACAAAAAGGATGCATGCAACATAATTTGTCCAAGCATTTTGCTGAATATCATAACAAAGATCCTGCAGGAATTATTTGTATTGGAATAGACAAACTGCTATGTAACTGGAGAGGAGGCAATACCATCAATGCAATATCTAAACTTGACAACAGGTGGATACATACATTGAAAACTCTTGTTCCACTAGGTCTCAATGTGGATGTTGATTTAGGTGCCTTCCTTATTTAATATAATTTAGAAATTTCCAGCTACTAGCAAGGTTTGGTCTTTTCCACTTACATTTAATTCTGACTATTTTTTATTATATTTGATGTATAAAACTCAGTCTTTCAGTTTCATTTCTTGTTTTTTGAATTTATATATGTCCATTGTATTAGATCATTTTTATATAATATTTGTATATTTTATATAAATACCATGTTCTTAACTGTTTTATTTTCTATTTTAATTGGCTTAGCACCTGATTATCTTAGTAGAGAGACTAGTTCTAATTTCCATAGCCTATCTGGACCTTGCAATCTACTATTTATGATGTTCAGGTGATGTCTGAGTCATGCCCCAGAAGAAGTCTAAACTCAGACGAAACTAGTAGGGTGAGGATCTCTTAGTAGATCTCCCTATTTGTTGTTGTATTCAGTACTTTTAACTGTCTTTCTATTTGCTGCAAAGTCTTATTTAAAGGCTATTGGGACTGTTATATCAATCTCAGAATTAAGCCCTGTGGCTAATCTCACCGAGTGAACGGAGCCAGTGGTATCCCCGTTTAGGGGAGTGACGTCACCATCAGAGGACCCGCGCAACTGCTGACTACAACTGAGCAGTGACGCTTCCGCGTCCAAGCACACAGACGAAGTGAGCGGGTCCTGAGATTATCAACCCCTTTGATGCAGCGATCTGGAAGCATTTGACTGATATGCCTGTTATTTCTGCTACATTGTAAGTAGCGTCTGTTGCTTGCGCAATACGTACTTCACCATATTGGTATCTTTTTCATCTATAGGTACATCTCGTTGTGGAATTCGAATATAGGACTTGTTCACGTATTTATCCTTCAGGTGTTGTATATCCATGCGAAATCCAGTGCTGTCATGCGCTCAGGCATACAGCTGAGGCAGATGACACCAAAGTGTCAGTGATCTGACAGTGAGGGAACATTCGTCGGAGGGTGCGGAGGGGGGACACAATGAAGGTCGGGGCTCAGGGGCATTAAGCTTGAACCTGTCAGCTCATCCATCCTGGGTCCCTGCCTTCTTTACTCACGTTCCATTGCGTGCATCCGGATGAAGATAAGCAGATGAATAGAGATGAAAACCCGGCGCCACAGCAATCAGTCAAGGTCCAAACGAATCCAGTAATACAAAAGGCTTTAATGGTATGAGACACACACTAGGCAGCAGGCTACATCACCACCTCCTCTACGCGTTTCCCGCCATTACAGCGCTTCGTCTCCAAGACTTAGCATAAGGTTACACCTTGTACAATGAAATAGTATCACAGTTAATGACTTGGATAAAGATATCTTAAAGGAAATAGCCAATTAGACACATCTGCTAGATATATTATGGTATAAGTATATAATAATAAAATAATAAAATAACATTTGTAAATTATATAAAAGATATAACAAATATATACATGAAATGCATAATCAACAAACAGAGCTCTGATAGGTTAGGGACACTATAGAGAGGCCACATGATTGATGTGGACTCGCTCTCCGAGGATGGAGGTGACAATCATGTCCCTAAAGAAAAGGAGAGGAGGGTTGATCATGAAGATCCTGATAGAAGTGCTAGACCTAGGGAATCCAATACAGCACACAAGTCTCCGTATTTTTTAGATCAAACACCAAGACAGGAAAAGATGAGAGAGAAAGAAAAGGACAACCACTATCCTCTGTGGGGTCGAGAGGCCCCAAACAAACCCAAGAGACAGAGCAAAAGAGGAGCAGAGGAACAAGGACGGGGAGAGTTGTACAAATGAAGGAGAACAGAGGAAGATTAGTACAATCTGAGGTTGGTGGTAATGTATTTAATTTGTCTAGCATTTCACCAACCACTGACCAATCCTCTATGTTGGAAAGGGGCCTGTCTTTTTCACTGAATACAGGCCCCAATTGTCACGGTGACTTTGTGGAAGGCTGTATGTTACACACATAAATATATAAAAGATAATATATATTTATAACTGGGTCTGAACTGGGACGAGACTTAGATATGATAAAATATAATTTATTCCTTGATAAAGGTGAACATACAAAATGTACAAATAACAGGCAAAATATAGACACTTACTTAAAATGGAAATGATGAAGCAGTCATATCTGGACTGGCAGTTCATACAGCACTCTTCATAGTCATCAAGACACCAAAGACATGAAAGTCCTCTGGCAGGAAGACAGTGCATAGCGTTTCTCTCAGCAATCAAGATGGTATAGAACAGAACAAGGATAAAGGGTTGACCACAGATTATATACCTTTTGTGGCCCTATCCTTAACCTTAAGTACAGGTGATTGGTTTTCAATTACCTCCAGCCACTCACTAACATGGGAACCCATTTTGATCCCTGCCCCCCTGCTAGTCGGTACATGCGCAGTAGAGCTCAGGGGTCTCATTTCTATAACCCCTCTTCTACATCAGGAATGCCAGCTAGTCTACCAGTTTGGGGTCCTGGCAGGATATTCTTTGTTTGTGAGGTGTGAAATGGAATACTTGAAGACTGCTCTGGTTTGAGTAATCTCCGCCCTCATGCAAACAGTGGAGGTGACAAAATCCTTTGAACCATACTTAAGTCCTAGACATTGGGTCACCTTTCTGGCCATATGCTACCCTGGTATGCAAAGGAATTTCCTCTGGGTTTTACCCATACCTTTGACAGTATGATAGATAAAACATGAACATATCAAAATATCCGGTTCCGTTAGGTCCAAAATTCCCAGTTCTCAATGCCGGAACTGGGACACCCTATGGTCTAATTTGCGACGTGCTACGACCTTCGGAACCGGAGATACACAAATACACTTAAAACCGTTTCACATTTTAATACACAAATCTCCGCTGTAAATTAAATCACGTTTTTTCACTAAATCCTCATTGAAAACAACGGGCTTCGCCGCCATAGACTTTCAATGGCAAACCGCCGCCGTTGGCGGCTATGGGAATCCCCGCTATAGACTTTCAACGGGGCGATGCCGCCGTTGAAGTCAATGGGTTTTTTCCGCCGTAGCCGGTCAATGGGGTTTGGCCGCCATTGGAGTCTATGGGAAAAGTCCCGACCCTTCAAGGGGGTCCATACTCCGTCAGGTTGGTCCAAGCGGGTCAAGGATGGTTCTGCAGCGATGCCGGAGCAGTGGCTACAGATACCCCAAACCCTGATCCGCTGGGCCCTCCGGAACCGGAGCTATGGATTACCAATTTTCAGCTGTTCACACTTAGCCGTTTTCTTGAGCTGTTTCTGCCGTCGCCATTGGATCCTATGGCGCGGCCCACTCTTCTCGGTTCGACCCTTATCGGGGGTCCAGGATATGGGGACCCGGTTGTGGTCGAGTGGGGGGGAGGTCTAGGAACTAGGGACAGAAAGAATTTTATTTCTAGGTGCCCTAGAACTGTTTATTCCCACGCCACTTGTCGTTGAACTTGACTTATCAGTGATCAAAGCTCTCCTATTGAAAATGTATCCGCTTTGCAGTTAAGCGGTTTGGACGGCAGCCAACTCGTTCCTGGAAAGCTCTTTCGAGGATTTCTCCATTTAAGTCAATGAGCCCATTGACTTTCAATGGGAAACCGCCGCTCTCCCTCTCGGACGCCATCTGCTGGTCTTCTCAGGAACAGGACTCGACAGAAAGATTCGCCATTGAAATACATGGAGTTCCAATGGCGGCCTATGGGAGCCTGCAAAATGGTGCCTGAAAAGGCAGGAAAATTACACAAAGGGCTATAATCACTATACCACTATAAACTCTTGTGCTCCCGGATGGATCCCAGTGTGTGTGTGATGCAGACACTGATTAACAATAAAACAGGGGAACAGTGGAATATACATTTTCAGGATATGACAAGGGTTAAATCACACGTCTGGGCCTCAGCCCAGTTAACCCCTTGTCTCCCTGGTGAGTTAAGAGGGTGGCCAATTGGGGTGTAACCCCTTTAATCCCGGGCCAAATCCTCCCACCGTCACACCAATGCTTTTCAACTATTTGTAGATCTAAACAGCTTTATGAGAAAATTGACTCTTAAGAGATACTTTAACATTCAACAAGCAAATATTAAACAAGCAAATTCCATCCTGACTCCCAATACACAAGAAGAAGTCTGTATGGAGGCTCTTACCACTCTGCTGAGGGAGTCTGGAACGGCATTGGGTATATCACAGGAGCCGATTGATACATTTGAATTATCTATACATCCTACTAGCCAATTTGATCTAGATGTGGAGGATGATTTAAAAATTATGCATTCACCTTTTAGGCAGAGGTCGCTCTTCTTCCCTTACCAATCTAAGGGGGATTTGCAGACGCCTTTTACAATTTGGTCCTTCGAGATTTTGAGTCACTGTGTTCGAAACCTATGAGGTTGAATCAGAATCTCTCTAGAGGTGAACTGGACACTCATCAGACAAGATGACAAGGGGGGGAGGCATAGTCATCCAGGACAAATCTGCATATTTATTAGAGGCGCACAGACTCCTGGGTGACTGCCTCCTATGTAGTCCTGCCAGCAGATCCTGTTGAATCTTATCAGGATGTTTTGAAGGAGCTTCTCACACAAGCACTTAATGATGATATAATTTCTAAAACAGAGTATAAATTTATATTTAATTCACATCCACACACACCTATTTTTTATCATTTGCCCAAAGTGCATAAGTCATTGCTCAATCCCCCTGGCAGGCCCATAATTTCAAGGGTGGAGTCGATGACATCGGACCTCTCCCAGTACGTTGATTACTATCTTCAACCCTTTGTAGCTAAGCTCAGGTCACATATTAGGGATACGCTCTACGTCATCGACTCCTTCTCCGATCTTAAGTGGAAACCAACATATCTTTGGGCCACATGTGATTGTGGCCTCGCTTTACACTTGCATAGATCATTCAAGGGGGATTGAAGCTATTAAGTACTGGCTTGACACTGACTTATCCATTCCCGGTAAACACAAGAAATTTATTTTGGATTGTTTTGGTTTTATTTTAACTCACAATTACTTTCTGTTTGAAGAACTTTTTATTTACAGATCTGTGGAACGGCCATGGGCACGAGGTTCGCCCCCAGCTATGCCAATCTCTTCATGGGTTACTGGAAGGAGAGATCCATCTGGCACCATGTGGAGCTCGGGGTGGGCCTCGTGTACTATGGCCATTTCATAGATGATATTATTATGATTTGGGATGGTGAAGAGGCGGCCTTATCTCACATAACACACAAGTAATTTTCTCATAAAGCTCCCAATAGTAGCACTCATGATAGATAACACTATAAGTAGAAGTGTTATTACAGTGGAAGCCACAAATAGCCTAATCCCACAGTGGGGTCAGCCACAAAAGGTCAAACTCAACAAAAATAATAAAGTTTTATTAAACAATTGTATACAAATGGTATATTGTTCATACTGTACAGCAGCGATGGACCAACTGGGGGGCGCTGCCCCATGGAATTTTTATGAGGGGGGCGCGACAGTTAAAGAGGCCAGGGAGGCATTTAAATGTAAATGCCGGGGAGGCGTGAGACCTCTGTAACTCACTTACCAGTTCTCTGCCGGGTCTTCAGCAACCTGTCACCATGGCAACGCGCGTCAAATGACGTGACCCGCAACATCATTTGACTCCGCGTCTTGGCAGAAGGGGGGGGGCAGGAATGCTCCGGCTCCCGGGCAGGGGGGGGGGGGGGGCGCAGCTCAAGACGTTTGCGCACCCCTGCTGTACAGTACTGTATACAGTTTTATTATATAATTTTGGATTAGATAAATAGAATCTTTCCATCATAATTAGTGTGTGCTGCATATCTTATTGCCCACGTAAAATATTTTGTGTATTTTAGTGTGAAAAATGCCTCCAGGAACAGAACGTTCCATTTAAACAGTGTTCCTATTGGGAAAATCTGATTCGATTTACGACGCTTCGCTATCCGACACCATTTTGAGCAACGCATTGTGTCAGATAACCGAGGACCGCCTGTACTGTGTTTTGCCTAGTGAATGATCCAGGGATACATTTGTTAAAAGAGCTGGTCTCCCGTGACACCAAGTCCTTCATGAGAAAAATTACATCCTGCTCTGAGTCTATTACCTTACACAATTTAGGGGCTTATTCACTAAACTTGGATAAGTGCACTATTAGTGCCCTTTTAGAGCGATATTGCATGTGTAGCTATTCACAACGCTTCGATAACTGTGCAATAACGCACTAAAACAGCTTTTTACTGAGCTATAACACTCTGAAAAAATGCCCAAACGCACATTTATTGCAAGCAACTGCTATTTACTAAACTCCGATATGCATATCGTACTATACAAACATATTTTCTTAAATAACCCCAACATCTCAGGACTTCTAATGAATAATCAGGAATATAAAATTGCTCTATTTACCGATGATATAATTATGTCCCTCACGAAACCTTTAATTTTACTTCCTAACGTATTCGAGAACCTGGATTCCTTTGGTAAACTCTAAGGCTATAAAATTAATAATACGCAATCTGTAGCTCCAACCCTAAACTTACCTAGCCATACAGTCAAACTCATCCAAAACAAATTCTGACTTCAAATGGGATCCCCAAAAAATTAAATATCTAGGTATCCATTTCATAAAAGATTACAATAGACTGTATAAATTGAACTACGCCCCTCTTTTTAAACAAACCTACAAAGATCTGTCGAGTTGGGACCCTTACCAGATATCCTGGTTCGGAAGGATCACATCATTAAAAGATGAATATCCTCCCCAAGATTCGATTCTATTTTTTTTACACACATTACCAGTTAAAGTCCCAGACAAAGAATTGTAATTACTACAAATTAGGATTAACCGCTACATTTGGCAGAAAAAACAACAACAAAAACAAAGAGTTAATATCTATCTTATATCACCCTAAAAATCAGAGGGATGATTGTCACTCCCAGAACTCAAAAGTTACTACAAGGCAGCCCACCTAAGACAATTAGTTGGCATAACCCAACTAAACAAAGATTGGTAGAAGTGGAGGATTTAGTTTGCCACCCTGAGGAGCTCCAACACATGCTCTGGGTAGAAAAGAACAGTACACCCCATTCATAGTTACATAGTAGATGAGGTTGGAAAAAGACCTGCGTCTATCAAGTTCAACCTATGCTAAATTTAGACAACAGATACTTTATCCTATATCTATACTTACTTATTGATCCAGAGGAAGGCAAACAAAAAAACCCAGAGTCATATCATCCAAATATCTCATAAGGGGAAAAATAAATTACTTCCTGACTCCAAGAATTGGCAAATCGGATTAATCCCTGGATCAACATCCTCCCCATGTACACTTATTTGGTATATCCCTGTATACCTTTCCTATCTAAAAAAAAAGCTGTGTGCGCTGAGCACGCGCATAGTAAGTGAAACTTCTTTGTTTTTTGTCACAGAAATTTTATTTGTGATGGTGATGTTTTTTTTTTTTTTTCAACCAAAAAAGTTTTTATTGAGTTTATGGTACAATCATCACATAATCTACCAACCCATTGTCGTATCTAACAGTACACATGTCAACTCATTTTGTAATTGGACTCACAAAAGACATACCGGGGATACGCACAGACCAACCAGACTCACAACCAGAGTACATCAGGGAAGAAGTAGGGGGGGGGGGAGGGGAGGAGGGGGTGAGGCTGCCACAGAAAGGCTCCGAATCATCTAGGCTCGTTTTGAAGATTGCTGCCCCAGAAAGGCTCCGAATCCTCTGGGCTCTGTTTGGAGACTTCAGGTCCGTCAGATCTCGGGCTAGCTTCTATCTTAATGTTTGCGTATGTCCGCGGATGTGTACACTTAACCCTGCTCCCTCACTCTACTACCTAATTTAGTTGTCCCACTCTGCTGTCTGTATTCTATGTCTCCCCGTCAGCCACACTCATCCAAGGAGAACGCGCCTAGAGCTATTAAATTAGTATATTGGAGGCATTGACCCCTGGGATATCGTTCAGGGCTAACCATGGAGCCCAGACTTTTAGAAAGTTTGTGCCGGTGTCGTTAACCAGACTCGTTAACTGTTCCATCCGGCAAACATGCCAAATTCTATTTCTGATTTTTGGGATATTTGGTAGTTCGGGCTGCTTCCACAATGCTGCGATTTCGCACCTCAGGGCAGTTGCAAAATGTGCAATTAATTTGTGCTCCGACCTGTTTAACCCCGGGGTGCGTCTGGCCAGCAGAAACAACCATGGGTCTAAAGGGATCGCGCAATCGAGAATTCTCTGGAGCCAATTTCTGATATCTTCCCAGATTGGGAGTATCTTGGTGCAACCCCACAGCATGTGCAGCAAGTCTGCCTGCTCCCCACATTGTTTAGGGCACAATGGAGGGTAGTCCCTGACAAACTTTGATAATCGTAATGGAGTCAAATACCACCTCATCAGGACCTTATACGCGTTCTCCTTCAATGTCGTGCAGATTGAGCTCTTAGCTGCCGCCAAGACAATATAGTCCCAGTCCTCGTCCTCTAGTGTGTCCCCCAGATCTCTTTCCCATCTATTCTTATATTTTAGTGTCACGTCGGCGTCAGGAGTCGGACAGACTACCGCTTTGTACATCGTAGAGATAAGTCCCTTGGTTCCTGTTCCAGTAGAACAGAGCTGTTCAAAATTAGTGCGTTGAGCTCGAATGGCAAATTTATCATAGAAAGCTCTTAGCTGGAGGTATCTAAAAAATTCTGAATTTGGAACTGATTTTTCAGACTTAATTTGCTCAAACGGTTTGATTGATATTCTACCCTCCAGGTGTAAAAGGCGAGTGTAGCCCTTCTGTGTCCATATAATAAAATCTTTCTTCTGTAGGCCCGGAGCGAAATCAGGGTTTCCCAAAATTGGGGTCATCAAGGAGTGTTGTCTCATTAATACGTGCTTATATTTGCTTTTGTCCCATACTGCAAAAGAGCTGACAATCGCGGGGAGCGGGTATTTGAAGTCCTTGCGAACCTTATTTGGGAGCCAGATCAGGTCCTGCAATGCCACCGGGGTACAGCAGGCCGCCTCCAGTTCCACCCATTGCCTCCGACTAGGGTGGGTGTGCCACTGGATAATTTGGGTCAATTGGGCCGCTCTGAAGTATGATAACAGGCAAGGTACCGCTAATCCTCCTCTTGTTGTGGGCCGAATTAGTGTGCTAGTTTTGATGCGGGGGGTTTTATTACCCCAGACAAACTTCACCATTGCGGACTGTAACCGAAGGATCTCTTCCCTGATTATAGGGACCGAAGAGTCTGAAATAGGTACAGAATTCTGGGAAGGAGATTCATTTTTAGAGACTGAATCCTGCCAATCCAGGATATGTTGTACCCTGCCCATTTCCGTAGATCTTCCTTCAGTGTCCGTATTAGTCTGGGGTAATTCGCCTTATACAGGGTGTCTGATTGCTTCGTGATATTTATCCCTAAATATTTTATGGAGGAGGTTTGCCATTTGAATTCAAAGTTCACCGTGATCAGTTTCTCGGTGGCCTTAGGTAAGTTGATATTTAGGGCTTCTGATTTTGCCTGGTTAATTTTGAACCCAGATATCGCATTAAATTCCCCTAGCAATTGAAAGACGTTCGGCAGAGAGGTGAGGGGCTGTGATAACGTGAGTATCACGTCATCAGCGTACAGGGCCACCTTATGTGGCTGGTCACTAATTTGGATTCCTGCTATATATTCGGGCTGAGGCGGATGTGCGCCGCAAGGGGTTCGATGCATAGCGCAAAGAGAAGGGGTGACAGAGGACAGCCTTGCCTGGTGCCACTCTTAATCAGGAATTCATCCGAGGGGAAGCCCTGGTGCCTGACCTTCGCCGTCGGTCCCCGATACAGAGCGAGAATTGCCTCTATCATTCTCCCACCCAAGCCGAACGCTCCCAGCGTCTCCCTCAAGTAGGGCCAATCAATTCTGTCGAACGCTTTTTCTGCATCTAGACTAAGCGCCATAGACGGGATATGGGTTTTTTGCGCCAAATCAATCAAATCTATAATCCGTCTGGTGTTATCAGCTGCTTGTCGACCACATATGAACCCTACTTGATCGGGATGGACCAACTTGGACAACACCTGGTTAAGGCGATTAGCTAAAAGTTTGGAAAAGATTTTTGTATCAGAGTTTATGAAAGAGATGGGCCTATAGCTTTTACAGTCCGCTGGGCCTTTTCCTTGTTTGTGGATTACTGAGATAGACGCCTGGAGCATCGAGCTCGGGATGGGGGCACCATCCAGGAAAGAATTACACAGTTTTAGTAGATGAGGAGCTAATATTTTGCAAAATTTCTTATAATAGAGATTGGAAAAGCCATCTGGGCCTGGGGCCTTGGCTGCTTTTAATGACTTCATTACCTCTAGGAGTTCCTCGATAGTAAAGTCTGCCTGTAGTGCGTCCCTCTCCTCTCTGGTCACTTTAGGCAATTGAGTCCCCAGTTAAGAACGTCTTTAGTCGTGCTTTTGTGGTTGGCGTGTGTGCCACCTTCGCCCCATCATATAGGGTTTCATAATATGTTTTAAATTCGTTAACTATTTTTTTGGGGTCAGAGGTCAGATCCCCCTGCTCTGTTCGAATTATCTGAATTTGGGAGACGTGGTTTTTGTCTCGTAATTTGTTGGCAAGTAGGGTATCTGGCCTGTTTGCTTTCTCAAAAAATTTCCGCTTAGACCATGTCAACTCCTTTTCAGCACGCGAGGTCAGCAAGATATTAAGATTGGTTTTGGTGTCTAACAACTCCTTAAGGGTCATTGCGTCTTTGTTATTTTTATGTCGGGCTGAGAGGACTGCCAATTCCTTCTGTAACTGATTGATTTTTTTGTCCTTCTCCCTCTTTCGCCTGCTTGCAATCCTTATGAGCTCTCCTCTGAGTCGCCTTATGGGCTTCCCATAGGGTAGCCTGCGAAGTCACACTTCCCATGTTCTCCTGAAAATATTCCCTGATTCTATCCCCCACATTTTGTGCAATTTCGGGGATTTTTAGTAAAACTTCGTTAAGTTTCCAGTTCGCTCCTGGTCTGTCCAGAATAAAATCGGAGCACCGCAGCTCTATCGGCGCATGATCGGACCACGAAATATCGTGGATGCCCGAGTGGGAGATCTGTGAAACCATTCTACTGGATACAAAGAGGTAGTCTATCCTACTATATCTGTCATGCGGGTGGGAGTAAAATGTAAATCCTTTGTCCTGGCGGTGCTGTTCCCGCCATATATCTAACAGATTATTAGTTCTCAGCCCTCTATTCCAGGTATGTCTGATCTTTGAGTTAGCTTTACCGCTCGGGGTGCATCTATCCATTACTGGATCGAGAGTCTGATTAAAGTCGCCCCCTAGTATCACGCATCCCTGTGCCAGCCTCTGGAGGATGGAGAAGAACCTTTCCAGGAAAGCCTCTGTGCCTTCACTTGGAGCATAAACGTTTGCCAATGTGATCGGCTGACCTCTTATTTCGCCGTTTATAATCAGAAATCGGCCGTTGTTGTCTTTTTTAATGGTCTTAATCGCAAAGGGCAAACGGTTATGTAGTAGAATGGCTACTCCTCTTTTTTTTTGTTGGATGAAGCTGAGAACCAATTCCTTAACCTATAGTCAATATATTTGGGGGAACTGGATTTCGAAAAGTGTGTTTCTTGTAATAGAATTATGTCAGGGTCTGTTTTCTTATAGTCCGTCATAGCTAGCCTACGCTTCCCTGGACTGTTAAAGCCTTTCACATTGTGTGAAATAATAGTGATCTCTTTACTCATGAGTGTATTTCCAAACCTTTACTCGTTTGTAATCAATCGTCTGAGCCCATGGTGTCAGCGTCGAGAATCTTCTATTTCTTTCCGAGGATTCAGACTGCAGCCGGGAAGAACAAGGGAAAGTACACTGGGGGAACAGATAAACACATGTAACAAAACATAAAAACACAAAATTAGCACATCCGGCAATAGGGAGAGACCAGTCCCCCCCAAGTGCCTTCTCTGCCTCTCCTAAACGTACAGCACGAGCGTAGTCCGGGATGGACCTCCATCCCCCTCTACCGCTCCTCGTTGCTGGTTCAGTGAGGACTTTCATGGGCCACCGGACGGGGTTACCCCCCGCGCCCATGTGGAGGCTCATGCCCTTGTTGAGACTGGAGGGCACCCCACCCTCCCCCCGACAACATTATGTGATTCATCTTCATTATAGATAACATAGATAAATGAACAAACAGAAAAACAGAACCCTTCTTTTGGCAGTTTAACTGAGATACTGCAACTTTTTCTCCCTCCCCCCCCTCCTGGTCCCGAGTCTTTTCTTTATATATTTGTTTTTACTCCCCCTTTTTTTTTTTTTTATTCTCTTTTATATTCTTTTTTATTATTTTTTTTTTTTTCCTCCCCTTTTTTTTTTTTTTGTATTTCAAGGGGGACTGCCACTTTAATAAGTTAGTGTGGCTTTATGACCCTCCCAACACCCCCAATTTGGTATCGTGTCTTTGGGTGGGGGGATTAGTCCCTAGGGGAATGAATGGGCACACAGCTACATTTGCCTGGGGGCAGTGTTTATTATCTCTGCAGCTCCGCTACTTTAATGATGGGCCTTGCTTGCTTGCAACGTGGTGGTGTGGTGATTCGTGGGGCCTCCTCCCGGATCGCAGTAGGATGTTGTCCATGCCTTCTCTTCCTCCCCCTCCGCCATCAGGTAGTGAGTTGTCCCTCTGCTGCATCCCTGGTGCCTTATCCTCTTCCTTACCCGGTTTATGGGTCAAAGTCTCTTCTCGCGAGACTGGATGGTGTTCGGCGCTCCGAGATGACGGTAATCTCCCTTTTGCCTCCTCCAAGATGGCGCCCGGCTTACTTCCGGTGACGCTGTTCCGGGGGACGCCATTTTCTCCTCTGAAGCCTACGAGGAAGGTCGCCACTCCCCTAGCTCTCCCGCCGAAACTTACAGCACTTCCATGAAGCTGCCTCGTGGACTCCATTGAGCTCCTCCGCCATGATGGGCAGCTTGCGTTCCACCGCCCGCCGCCATGATGTATGCAGGTACGCTTTCCCACTTTTTAGTTGGTGTTTCTTACAGGAATGCCTTGGGGGGTTGCAGAGTCCCATTGCGTATAGTGCTGAGTCCGGCTATATCTACGGCAGCAGCCAGCTCCTCGTTCGTCACACTCGGGGTTAATCAAGGGGGGAGACAGTTCAGGAGCAACATATAACTTTATTAACTAGCCTCTAACCATGAGGTAACTTCAAGATACGAGTCTTTAAGCGAGCTCATGTAAGAGCTTCCCGGCTTTCGCCCACAGCCCCCACCACTTGCCACTCCGTTTCTCTGGGCTTTTCACCTCTAGGGCTCGTGGGTGAGTTCTCCTTGATCCCTAGTTTTTGTAGGAACTCAGCTCCCTCTTCTATCTCCTTCATGGAGATGGCCCTTCCGTTGCGGATGACCAGCAGGCCAAACGGAAAGGTCCACCTATATCTGATGGCTCTGTCCCTCAGTGTGCGGGTGATGGGCTGGAGTTTCCTTCTCCTGGCCAGGGTAAGCGGTGAGAGATCTTGGAAGAGTTGCATTGTGATCTCTTCGAATCTGCAGGCTTCTGCCACTCTGGCTTTCTGCAGGATAGCATCTCTGGTGCGATAATGGTGCAGCCGGGCTATTACATCTCTCGGCTGCTCTGTTGCTGCTGGTTTGCTCCTTAGGGCACGATGGCAGCGATCCATTATTCTTTCATTGGGTGGGCAGTCAGGGAGTAACTCCGCCATCCATCTTGAGATGAAATCCTCCACATCGGTGACGGTTTCAGGGATCCCCCGTACCCTAATGTTATTCCTGCGGTCCCTGTTCTCCGCATCTTCCTGTCTGTCAGCCAATTCCGAAATTTGTGCCTGTAAGTATGTGGATCGTTTGTCAGCTTTTTTAATCAGTTTTGTATTTGTGCTGACTTTCTCTTCCAGGGCTACGGTGCGCTCACTGAGCCCCTGCACCTCTTTTTTTAAGTCCTGCATTTCCAGGTGTATAAGGGCTTTCATGTCTCTATACACAGGCGGCACACTTTATCCGAGTGCGGCTCATTCCGCAAGCCGGGAAATGTCCCGGCTTGCGAGCCGCACTCCCTCAGCGTGCCGCGCATCACCGATGCGCGGTCACGCATCATCGGGTGCCTGTGCCACCTGTACGCGTGCCCAGGGCTCCCCGAGGGAGCCCTGGTGTCGCGTGGATGTCGAGACGGCGGCGGGACGTTCCGGGGGACCCGGCGGACCCGGTAAGGAGAGGGGGAAGCCCCGATCGGCGGGCCTCTCCTCCGAGGCTTCGGCGCGCGCCCGGCACCCTCCGGCGCGCCCAGGTTACTGCTGCGGCCGAGAACGGGCAAATGCTCGAATAAACTCGGCCGCAGCAGTACAACCTCTCAAAATCACAGCGGCGGACAGGTAACTGCTCTGGTCCCTCCGCTGTGTCTTCATCTCGTTCTGACTCAGATCCTGCATTTGAATCCGGCGCCATTGTTGCTGCCACGCTCCGTGAGCTCGATCGGCCCAGGTATTTGCTGAGATCTCCTTCTTTTTTCTTTTTTGCCTGCATCGGTGCCATCTCTAATGTTTTAATAGTATTGTGAAATTAGTTAGGGGTGATAAAGGTTCGTTTTGCTTGCTTTATGATTGTATTGTCAGGGATGAGGGATGGAGCTCAAGGCTTAAGCTGCCATCCGTCTCACTCGGGGGGCGGGGTCTCCGTGATGGTGATGTTTTTAATTAAAAATCACAAAACAATTTCACTTCCAAAACACAAAAGTTTGACCACATGTTTTAGCTATTTGCACATCTATATTTATAGTAACTGAATTCTTTGTGTCTGCGTGGGTCAGTCAGTGTGTGTGTGTGTGTGTACAGCCAGCCCCCCAGCAGAGGTACGGGACATGGGAGGTGCTCGGCAGCGGGGGAGTAAGCACATCACTTGGGGGCGCTGTTCGGCGCATCACTGGGGTGTGTGTGTGTGTCAGTCTATATGTGTCAGTCAGTGAGTGAGTGTGTACGTGTGTCAGTCAGTGAGTGAGTGTGTACGTGTGTCAGTCAGTGAGTGTGTACGTGCGTCAGGCAGTGAGTGCGCGTGTACGTGCGTCAGTCAGTGAGTGCGTGTGTACGTGCGTCAGTCAGTGAGTGCGTGTGTACGTGCATCAGTCAGTGAGTGCGTGTGTATGTGCGTCAGTCAGTGAGTGCGTGTGTACGTGCGTCAGTCAGTGAGTGCGTATGTGCGTCAGTCAGTGAGTGCGTGTGTACGTGCGTCAGTCAGTGAGTGCGTGTGTATGTGCGTCAGTCAGTGAGTGTGTGTGTGTGTGTGTCAGTCTGTGTGTGTGCTTCCTGCGGTTTCTCGTCTGAGGATAGCTGGCCAGCTCCCCCGCAATGATCCTACTCAGGTGCCCCACCGAACCGAGAAGCACTCCTCTCTCACCCCGATACCCTCCATCAGGTGGGCTGTGTTTCCTGCTGCAGCCAGCCCCCCAGCAGAGGTACGGGACATGGGAAGTGCTCGGCAGCGGGGGAGTAGGCACATCACTTGGGGGCGCTGTTCGGCGCATCACGGGGGTGTGTGTGTGTGTCAGTTTATATGTGTCAGTCAGTGAGTGAGTGTGTACGTGTGTTAGTGAGTGAGTGTGTACGTGTGTCAGTCAGTGAGTGAGTGTGTACGTGTGTCAGTCAGTGAGTGAGTGTGTACGTGTGTCAGTCAGTGAGTGTGTACGTGTGTCAGTCAGTGAGTGTGTACGTGTGTCAGTCAGTGAGTGAGTGTGTACGTGTGTCAGTCAGTGAGTGTGTACGTGCGTCAGTCAGTGAGTACGTGTGTACATGCGTCAGTCAGTGAGTGCGTGTGTACGTGCATCAGTCAGTGAGTGCGTGTGTATGTGCGTCAGTCAGTGAGTGTGTGTCAGTCTGTGTGTGTGTCAGTCTGTGTGTGTGTACGTGTGTCAGTCAGTGAGTGAGTGTGTACGTGTGTCAGTCAGTGAGTGTGTACGTGCGTCAGTCAGTGAGTGCGCGTGTACGTGCGTCAGTCAGTGAGTGCGTGTGTACATGCGTCAGTCAGTGAGTGCGTGTGTACGTGCATCAGTCAGTGAGTGCGTGTGTATGTGCGTCAGTCAGTGAGTGCGTGTGTATGTCCGTCAGTCAGTGAGTGCGTGTGTATGTGCGTCAGTCAGTGAGTGCGTACGTGCGTCAATCAGTGAGTGCGTGTGTATGTGCGTCAGTCAGTGAGTGTGTGTGTGTCAGTCTGTGTGTGTGTGTCAGTCTGTGTGTGTGCTTCCTGCGGTTTCTCGTCTGAGGATAGCTGGCCAACTCCCCCGCAATGATCCTACTCAGGTGCCCCACCGAACCGAGAAGCACTCCTCTCTCACCCCGATACCCTCCATCAGGTGATTGAGTCTCCGGATGTGAAGCTGTAGCTCGGGGGCAAGGAGGGCAGCTCCACGTCCCCCAGCCCCGGGATCCTCTTCTTGTCTGGCCAGCTGCAGTTGAGACCCTGCAGGTCTCCGCCAGGTAGCAGTGAGAAGAGAGAGGAGAAGGCCGGGGCCAGCCATAAAGTTCATGTTCCCCATCCACTCCTCCAGCTGCTGGTGGCCCCCTCGGCCTCCCCGGTGCTCACGCAGTACTGGAAGGAGCTCTGGCTCACCACGTCCACGGCCCCCGCGGAGAGCAGCAGCAGTTCGGCGCAGCCGCACCAGTGCAGGATCTCGGCTGTGAGTAAATGTTGAGCGGGGGAGGAGGAGGGAAAGCCATCCTCCTCATTCACCCGGCAGCGTAAGGAGGTCTCCGAGCTGTCCGTGAGCATCGCCATGACTACCGCGCATGTCAGCGGGCGTGGGCAGTGGCGGCAGTTAGGAACGGTGGCGACGGACGTGTGGGAGGAATGGCATGCGCAGGGGGGCTCTGTCTGAGTCACCAGCCCGGCAGAGCGCGCGGCTGGGACAGAGAGCGGGACTGGTCCCAGGAGCCAGTCAGCGGGTTGCCCCGGATGCCGCCCGTGCGCATCTCCACCTGGGGGAAATTGCGGACGTTAGGAGCGGTGCCGGTGGCTATCGCTGCCGCCGCATAAGTCTGCAGCCGTGTAGGGGGAACGGCGGCCATTAGGAGCGGCGCCGCCGCCGCATCTGATTTTTTGAGCGGTTGGGATGTCAGTGTTGGGGTCGGGCTGAGCCAGAACACAGCCCGGCCTCAACTGCCAGCACTGACGTCACATCCGTTTCATTTCTGTCACCACAATCCATTTTTGCCCCAGTTCGAATGAGGTGCCACTAAAGAAGTTTCACTTCAAAAGATGTCCAACCTTTTTTTTGAACAAATCTATTGTATCTGCCATCACAGTCTCCATAGGAAATGAATTCCACATTTTAACTGCCCTTACTGTAAAGAACCCTTTCCTTTGTTGCTGGTGAAATCTCCTTTCCTCCAACCTTAAGGGATGGCCCGAGTCCTTAGCGCTGCCCTTGGGATGAATAGTTCATTTGAAAGCTCCTTGTATTGTCCCCGAATATATTTGTATATAGTTATCATATCCCCTCTTAGACGCATTCAATATATAAAAATTTGGTTTTAAACTTTTCATGTAATTTGTGGGATTCTCTTAAATTCAGATACAATTTGGCCACTCCCTTCTACATGATGTACCCTCAAAATCTTCTTTTTTGCCAAATTACAATAAAAGCCAACCAAATCTGTGGACACAGCATGGAGTCACTAGTGTGAAAGATGTGATGGATTTGCATAGTATCAAGCCCTTCCATACACTACAATCAATATTTAAAATTCCAAATACCGAATTCTATAGATGTCTAAATTGTAAGCATCTATTTCAATCAAAGTACCAAAAGAAAGTACCACTACACCAATTTTTAACCAAGGGAATCACCTCTGTCCTGTACCATGCAATACCTACAGTAACATCCCAAATGACCCCAAGACAGACAAATATATGTGGCATATAAAAAGGACACTAGCATACCTATAGATATGGAAACTAGGCAAGATATTTGGGAGGCAGCAGGCAAAAACTCCACTTGTGTGGTAATTAAATAAAACATATACAAGATCCTATATCGTTGGTACTACACCCCTGTAAAACTAAACTTAATGTATCCAAATGTTTCACCTCTGTGTTGGAAGGAATGTGGCAACCCGGGGGGGCTCCATCCTCCATATCTGGTGGGAATGTCCTAAAATTAAACCCCTATGGGACAAAATTCTTCGATTGGTAGAAGTAGTATCTGGCTTTCGTATCCGTAGAATCCCCCTTTTTGTGATTCTGGGGGCACCAATTCCCAATTTAAGCAATCTGGAGTCCAAATAAATCACTCATATCGTTAATGCAGCAAAATGCTCCATGGTCCGCTTTTGGAAACATAAAACGCCACCTCCTTTCCAGTGTGTCTGTAATAAGATATGGGATGTGGCGTATCTCGAGATGCTTATCTTCACGATTCCACCAATAGATTTGCGGATACCTGGGAGCCCTAGTTTGCACATTTTAATAAACAAATATGATTCTAAGTTACATATGGATCTGTTGGAGTTCCAATACGAAAGGAAAATACTGTAGTATAAAATATAGCACTGTTTGTCCTGTATTTATCTTACAACCCGTACCCTTTCCCCCTATATTATTTAACCCTCATTCATTATTCTGTAAAATGTGATATGTTGACTATGTTGTTTACCTGTCTTGAAAATGTTATATAAAAAGTAACAACAAAAAAACCCACTTCTTTTCTCGCCAGCTAAAGAGGGGAAAGATCAGAATTGCAATATGCATATCAAGGAGTTTCTATTATTTTTACTGCATGGGATTGATACTGGGAGTCTCCGGAACTGACCCACATATTTATTTCAGCTCCGAAGACCCCCGGATTCAATCCTAAGCGGTAAAAATATAATTGCAGCCAGTGCTATGTTAATGAAGGGGTTAAATAGCAGGCACTGCTTTGTTGTTGGTACAGGACGAGGGTTAAGGTTGTAGTTGCCCCATGGAGTGTGTTCAGGCCTTGAGGTTGTGTGGCAGTAGAAGTTACAACTGCTACGCCATCAAGGAGTTAACCCCTTGCGCTACCCTCCCGCAAGGCTAAACACCCAACCAACCAAGTGTAATATAATAAAAATCAATACAACCCCACCCACCCCCAAAACAAATTGTAATGGGCAAAATTCCAGATATGGATAATAGCGCAATTGCACATTAAAAATAAAATTAGCCAGCCAGCAAAAAGTAAATTAAAGTTGGACTTACCCCTGCCAGGATGAAGGCTGTCATAGTCTTCCTCCACGTCCTCTATTGTCAGCAACATTACAATAAAAAACAAACTACTGACCACTAACCCCATAATCACCTTACGGTTAGTAACCACTATAGTAATTAAGGGGTTAACCCCCTCCCCTTCTACTCACCTGGGAGGCCTAACCACCCTTCCCGGGGCAACTACTTACACCCCTCACCCATTGCCAGTGGTAAACCATGCTCCCAATGAATGGGCAACCTTATATCTATATCTATAAATCTGAAATAATGTTTGTGTGTGTATTTCTTCCCCCTGTGTGATTGGCCCTGTGTTCCCCCTGTGTCATTGGCCACGGATGCACCCCCTGCCCCCCTCACCCCACCCCTCACATTGCACCTGTTGCCCTCACTTGGATTTAGAACCTCACATAGCAGGACCATCCACACCACACCACACCGGCCTCACCTCTCCCCCACCACCAACCCCCTCCCTCCGGTCACACCACTACCACCCGCTGCTCCTCGGCGCCGGCCTCATCTCTCCCCCACCACCAACCCCCCTCCCTCTGGTCATACCACTACTACCCGCCGCTCCTCGGCGCCGGCCTCACCTCTCCCCCACCACTCCTCCCCACGGGCACACCACTCTGTGTCCCTGTCTCCCGCTGAGTCCCCCTGCCCCCGGTTATCACCTCCACCTGCCCCCCCCTGGGTAGCGCACCCACATGCCCCCGGGTGTCACGCCCCCCCACTGCCCCCTGTGTCGGTCCATCCCGGACCCTGCCCCCCACCCCTTTCCCCGGTGCCCCCCTGTCAAATGCGCGTTGCACGTGTGCTCCGTCGTCCAGCGGCCTGGCGGTACGCGCCCGCATTGGCTGCTCCCGCTCATCGGGCACTTCAGCCTCCTCCCGACGCCGGCTCGCGCTGCATTATCCGCCCCCACACCCGGGACCGACCGGTCAGAGCGCCCGGATAGGAGAGAGGTGCCTTCTGGACCGGTGGGAGCTCGGAGACTGGACGGAGGTGGCTGGTGTCTGCCGGTGGGGGTTAGGGGCGGGTCCACACTGCAGTTGTTGTTGGTGCCCGAGGACATTTGTGTGTGTGTATGTGTGTATGTGTGTGACACTGTGTGTGTGTGACACTGTGTGTGTGTGTGTGTGTGTATCTGTGACACTGTGTGTGTGTGTGACACTGCGTGTGTGTGTGTGTGTGTGTGTGTATGTGTGTGACACTGTGTGTGTGTCTCACTGGGTTTGTGTGTGTGGCACTGTGTGTGTCTCACGGTGTCTGTGGCACTGTGTGCTGCGCGGGTGGAAGGGGGACCGGAGCAGCGCAGGGGGGGGTGGAAGGACCACAGCTGCGCATGGGTGGGGGGAGGCAGAGAGAGACGAGGGAAACGGGGGAGGGAGGGCGGGGGGGGGGATTGTGGCGAGAGGAAGGAGCGGGAGGTTTTGGTTCCGGGCAGCGCCGGGTCTCTCAGCTAGTATATATATATATATATATATATATATATATATATATATATATATATATATATATGTATGAAAATAAATGACAGCGCCCCTATTAACACACACCTATAACCTTACAAAACAGACCTCACACTGCAGAACGATATACCCAGCACAGATATAAAACAATACTTCTAATTTTACAGGAAACTAGGTAAATTGCAATATAAAGTGGATACACAAAATTGTAAAAAAATATATAAAAAATGAAAAATATAAAAATGTATGTTGGCAACAAAACCAATAAAAAAAGAAAAAATACCTATAAAAAATGTGTATAAGTCTCTTTTCTATTGTTGAAAAAAATAGAATCAATACAAATAATGTCCATACAAATCCCTAAAAATGAAATTGAAGTCCTGGGCAGCTTAATTCTTGGGCTCACCAACCTCCCAACGATACCTAAGAAAAAAAGAAGAAAGAAAAAGCGCCCGATCCTTGTGTAAATTCAGATTTAAAAGGTTTTAATTTTCATGAACAGACGATTGCCAACTCACACTTTGTCAGTTTAAAATAAGCAATTTATGGGACAAGCCCATGCACCACGCTGACGTCCAAGTTTCAGAAGACTTCCATCTGCATGCGAATATACACTACCGACACACTTTATTAAAGTGTGGCCGGTACCGCAAGCCGGGATATTTCCCGGCTTGCTTGTGGCTGCCCCTCGGCGTGCCGCGTGTCATAGACGCGCGGTCATGCGTCTTCGGGAGCCTGCGCCCCCTGCACGCGCGTCCAGGGCTCCCCGAGGGAGCCGTGGTGTCCCGCGATCTGCGGGACGGCGGCAGGGGGTTCCGGGGGACCCGGCGGACCCGGTAGCGGTAGGGAGAGCGCCCCGATCGGAGGGCGCTCTTCCGCTGCTTCGGCGCGCGCCCGTCACACTCGGGCGCGCGCCAGGCTACTGCTGCGGCCAAGAACGGGCAAATGCTCGAATAAACTTGGCCGCAGCAGTAGCTGCTGTGAATCAGCTCTGCTGTGGAATATGCTGCCGGTACAACCTTTCTCCTTCACCTCTGCAGGGATAGTAGGTGTTTCTGGCTGTATTCAATCTTCCACCGATCAAGTAGCAGGATGCAGGAACTGACGTCTGTGCTCTGGAGCTTGAGCTGCTTGGCCACCGTAGTTTCCTGTACCACGTGACCCTACGAGTTTCATCCGTCTCAGCGGATTTCATCAGGGGATAAACACTGGTAGAGGTGACTGAATATTTATACTAATGCGATCCAATAAAATATGTAAATGTCAGTCAACCTAAATCAATTACATTTATATAGAGAACATCTGTGCTAGGTATTCTGGCCTAATAGCAGAGTATATACAAGGATATAATATATATAATTAGATGATAAAATTGTACATAGACTATATAAATTTGTGTAAATGACAAATAGACATAATATATGCAAAACCATAATATAAAATAAACAATATTATAAACGACATATGTTATCAAAAGCATAAGTTTTACCTATAAATTGGTTTGTTTTGCTATAACTTTACTACAAATTTATACAATGAATTAGATAAAATAATTAATAAAATCATACCATATTATATATAGAAAAAAGGCTTAGTTAGTATTAAATACATTATAAAAGCATTAATTATCTATTAAAAGATGGCAATGGAAAGGATGATTCTTGATGGTTAGTAATCTAAACTTTTTACCTAGATGAAATAATGGATAGAGATTTCATTAATAGAAATTGTGTATGTAAATTCATTAGATAGATGTAAGGAATCGGGGGCCACGTCCCTTGCGGCGTGACCCCTCCTTACCCACTACCAGTACTGCAGCGGCTGCTGCCCCTGCCCCCCGTCGCTACCCATGCCCAGTGCATACCTTGAACTCTGCCGTCGCCATCTTGGATTCTGGCACTGGTATTACAGACCCTCAGCTGGGCTCTACTATTTCCTGGTCTCTCAGCCACTCACAAGCAGCTCCTCGACACGCCTCCACCATGCCCCTCGTCCGGATTGGTCACTGTCGCTTTAAATATCCGGCTGTGACTTCACTTCCTTGCTACAACCACATCCCGGACCCGCTCCCTCTGCTGTCGGTGTGTATATTCAACATCCCACCTCAGTACAGGGGACTGGCCTGGTCTATGGGCTGCACAGCGTGACATTATGCAGAGCCCAACAGAAATGACTGAGGTGGGCCAACTAATCATTGGACTTGCGCAATGCATTGGTACTTTGGGAACTCAGATCACAAGCCTGGTACAACAGCTTTCCCAGCTTTCACTACAGCCTATTCCGGCCCCAGCCGCACAGGGTGGCGACCGGCCATCAGAACTCAGGATTCCTACGCCTAAAGCATATGCGGGTGACCCTCTAGCCTGTCGTGGTTTTTTGAATCAATGTGAAATACAATTTGAGATTTCTCCCAGCCTGTTCCCCACCGGACGCGCCAAGGTAGCCTATGTTTACTCTCTTTTAACAGGGGACGCCTTGGCGTGGGCCTCTCCCATCTGGGAGTTGCGTGCGGAAACCACCCAGGATTACCAGCTCTTCCGCCAAGAATTCCAGCAGGTATTTGATATTCCCGCCCGCAGTGATACTGCCGCTGCTTCTCTTGTTCAATTGTCTCAAGGTCGTAGGTCCGTAGCCAAATATGCATTGGAATTCCGGACTGTCGCGGCGGAGACGCATTGGAACCAAGAAGCCCTTATTGCTGTGTTTTGGCAAGGTTTGTCCGACTCTGTAAAGGATGAACTTGCAGTTCAGCCCAGGCCCCAGGAATTGGAGGAATTGATCGCACAATGCATACGAGTGGATCAGCGCCTTCAACAGCGCTGTCATGAACGCCAGCGTCCCAGAATTTTCTCTTCTGACCCTATTCTCCCCAGATCCTTCCCAGCTATTCGTCCTGTTCTAGACACTGTGGAACCCATGCAGATTGCCAGTCAAGAGTTCCGTAATACCGACAGGACTGCCGATAGAACTCCTGACCGGACTGCCGAAAGGGCTCGTCGCCGGAATGAGGGCCTTTGCTACTATTGTGGATCTCCTGAACATACGGTACGTTTTTGTCCTTTAAGGCCCAAAGAACAAACACGACCAATGGGGCAAGAGGGACTCATTTTGGGGTCAATATCTTCTCACCCTATCTCTGAAGAGGAACTCCCTAAGAGAATTATGCTTCCAGTCTCGCTTGAGGGTCCGAATTTTCACGTAACCACAGCCGCTTTTCTTGATTCAGAATCCGGTGGTAACTTTGTGGATCAAGATTTTGCTACTCTTAACAAGATTCCGCTCATCACTAAGAAATCACCGATTGGCCTCGAGGCTATTGATGGTCGCCCTTTGCAACCTGCCTTCATCACGTTAGAGACTCTTCCTCTCACCCTTTCTGCCGGTACTCATACCGAAATCATATCCTTTGACGTGATGCACTCTCCTGCCGTTCCAGTTATCCTAGGATTACCCTGGCTACAGCAGCACAACCCACGCATTGATTGGAGGGATGGCAAGACAATTCAGTGGGAGCCAGAGTCAGACACCTCACCATTGCCGGTCATTTCTCCTACCACAGTCCTCGCGGGAGTGGAAACGCCCCCGGCTAATGATTCCACTCTTCCTGAAGCATATGCGGATTTCATCGACGTGTTTAGCAAGACACAATCGGAGGTTCTACCTCCTCACAGACCTTATGATTGCCCCATTAATCTGGTTCCCGGCGCTGTTCTTCCAAAATGTAAGTCCTACCCCTTGTCTCTCCCTGAAACTAAAGCCATGGCAGCATACATCAAAGAAAACCTTGAAAAAGGATTCATCCGTAATTCTTCGTCCCCCGCTGGTGCCGGTTTCTTTTTTGTCAAAAAGAAAGATGGATCCCTGAGACCATGCATTGATTACCGAGGGCTCAATCTCATCACAGTCAAGAATCGATACCCCCTTCCGCTGATCTCCGAACTTTTTGATAGGCTTCAAGGGGCAAATTTTTTTTTCAAGCTAGACCTCCGAGGAGCTTACAATCTTGTTCGCATCCGAGAAGGCGATGAATGGAAGACTGCCTTCAATACCAGAAGCGGCCACTACGAGTATCTTGTAATGCCCTTCGGCTTATGCAATGCTCCTGCTGTTTTTCAGGATTTCATGAGTGATGTCTTCCGTGATGTTCTCAATTCTTTCGTAATCGTCTATCTGGACGATATCCTAATTTTTTCTAAAAATCTTCAAGATCATGTCCAGCATACCAGGCTCGTTCTCGCTCGCCTTCGTGTCAATAATCTCTACGCTAAGCTCGAGAAATGTCTTTTTCATCAAACCTCTACTGCCTTCTTAGGCTATATAATTTCTGATAAAGGATTTTCAATGGACCCTGAAAAACTTAAGGCTGTTTTGGATTGGCCTCAGCCCAACTCTCTCAAAGCCATCCAGCATTTTTTGGGCTTCTCCAATTACTATAGGAAATTCATCCGAAATTTTTCCACCACTGTGGCTCCCATTACGGCCCTTACCAAGAAGGGAGCTGACCCGTCTGTATGGCCTCCGCAGGCCGTCTCGTCCTTCGAAACCCTGAAACAAGCTTTCGTCTCGGCACCCATCCTGCGACATCCCGATGTTAGTCTTCCTTTTACTTTAGAAGTTGATGCGTCTGATTGTGGTGCAGGCGCCATCCTGTCCCAGTGATTCTTCCCTCAATATAAGCTTCATCCATGCGTTTTTTTTTTCAAAGAAGTTTTCGCCCGCTGAAAAGAACTATGATGTTGGCAATAGAGAGCTCTTGGCTATCAAGATGGCCTTATAGGAATGGCGACATCTCCTGGAAGGTTCCCGCGAACCTATTTCTATATTGACCGACCATAAAAACCTTCTGTATATCGAAAATGCACGTCGTCTGGGGTCTCGTCAAGCTCGCTGGGCACTATTTT
>NW_027455677.1:0-32646 GCF_040206685.1 Ascaphus truei
TATGCAATGTCCTGTATATACTGTATACCCTGCTCACTTAATGTAACCGTGTATGCAATGTCCTGTATATACTGTATACCCTGCTCACTTAATGTAACCGTGTATGTCAATGTCCTGTATATACTGTATACCCTGCTCACTTAATGTAACCGTGTATGCAATGTCCTGTATATACTGTATACCCTGCTCACTTAATGTAACCGTGTATGCAATGTCCTGTATATACTGTATACCCTGCTCACTTAATGTAACCGTGTATGCAATGTCCTGTATATACTGTATACCCTGCTCACTTAATGTAACCGTGTATGCAATGTCCTGTATATACTGTATACCCTGCTCACTTAATGTAACCGTGTATGCAATGTCCTGTATATACTGTATACCCTGCTCACTTAATGTAACCGTGTATGTAATGTCCTGTATATACTGTATACCCTGCTCACTTAATGTAACCGTGTATGCAATGTCCTGTATATACTGTATACCCTGCTCACTTAATGTAACCGTGTATGCAATGTCCTGTATATACTGTATACCCTGCTCACTTAATGTAACCGTGTATGCAATGTCCTGTATATACTGTATACCCTGCTCACTTAATGTAACCGTGTATGTAATGTCCTGTATATACTGTATACCCTGCTCACTTAATGTAACCGTGTATGTAATGTCCTGTATATACTGTATACCCTGCTCACTTAATGTAACCGTGTATGTAATGTCCTGTATATACTGTATACCCTGCTCACTTAATGTAACCGTGTATGTAATGTCCCTGTATATACTGTATACCCTGCTCACTTAATGTAACCGTGTATGCAATGTCCTGTATATAATGTATACCCTGCTCACTTAATGTAACCGTGTATGCAATGTCCTGTATATACTGTATACCCTGCTCACTTAATGTAACCGTGTATGTAATGTCCTGTATATACTGTATACCCTGCTCACTTAATGTAACCGTGTATGTAATGTCCTGTATATAATGTATACCCTGCTCACTTAATGTAACCGTGTATGCAATGTCCTGTATATACTGTATACCCTGCTCACTTAATGTAACCGTGTATGCAATGTCCTGTATATAATGTATACCCTGCTCACTTAATGTAACTGTGTATACAATGTCCTGTATATAATGTATACCCTGCTCACTTAATGTAACCGTGTATGCAATGTCCTGTATATAATGTATACCCTGCTCACTTAATGTAACCGTGTATGTAATGTCCTGTATATACTGTATACCCTGCTCACTTAATGTAACTGTGTATGCAATGTCCAGTATATAATGTATACCCTGCTCTCTTGATGTAACTGTGTATGCAATGTCCTGTATATTATGTATACCCTGCTCACTTAATGTAACCGTGTATGCAATGTCCTGTATATACTGTATACCCTGCTAACTTAATGTAACCGTATATGCAATGTCCTGTATATACTGTATACCCTGCTCACTTAATGTAACCGTGTATGCAATGTCCTGTATATACTGTATACCCTGCTCACTTAATGTAACCGTGTATGTTATGTCCTGTATATACTGTATACCCTGCTCACTTAATGTAACTGTGTATGTAATGTCCTGTATATACTGTATACCCTGCTCACTTAATGTAACCGTGTATGTAATGTCCTGTATATACTGTATACCCTGCTCACTTAATGTAACCGTGTATGTAATGTCCTGTATATACTGTATACCCTGCTCACTTAATGTAACCGTGTATGCAATGTCCTGTATATACTGTATACCCTGCTCACTTAATGTAACTGTGTATGTAATGTCCTGTATATACTGTATACCCTGCTCACTTAATGTAACCGTGTATGTAATGTCCTGTATATACTGTATACCCTGCTCACTTAATGTAACCGTGTATGTAATGTCCTGTATATACTGTATACCCTGCTCACTTAATGTAACCGTGTATGTAATGTCTGTATATACTGTATACCCTGCTCACTTAATGTAACCGTGTATGCAATGTCCTGTATATAATGTATACCCTGCTCACTTAATGTAACCGTGTATGCAATGTCCTGTATATACTGTATACCCTGCTCACTTAATGTAACCGTGTATGCAATGTCCTGTATATACTGTATACCCTGCTCACTTAATGTAACCGTGTATGCAATGTCCTGTATATACTGTATACCCTGCTCACTTAATGTAACCGTGTATGTAATGTCCTGTATATACTGTATACCCTGCTCACTTAATGTAACCGTGTATGTAATGTCCTGTATATACTGTATACCCTGCTCACTTAATGTAACCGTGTATGCAATGTCCTGTATATAATGTATACCCTGCTCACTTAATGTAACCGTGTATGCAATGTCCTGTATATACTGTATACCCTGCTCACTTAATGTAACCGTGTATGTAATGTCCTGTATATACTGTATACCCTGCTCACTTAATGTAACCGTGTATGTAATGTCCTGTATATACTGTATACCCTGCTCACTTAATGTAACCGTGTATGTAATGTCCTGTATATACTGTATACCCTGCTCACTTAATGTAACCGTGTATGTAATGTCCTGTATATACTGTATACCCTGCTCACTTAATGTAACCGTGTATGCAATGTCCTGTATATAATGTATACCCTGCTCACTTAATGTAACCGTGTATGCAATGTCCTGTATATACTGTATACCCTGCTCACTTAATGTAACCGTGTATGTAATGTCCTGTATATACTGTATACCCTGCTCACTTAATGTAACCGTGTATGCAATGTCCTGTATATACTGTATACCCTGCTCACTTAATGTAACCGTGTATGTAATGTCCTGTATATAATGTATACCCTGCTCACTTAATGTAACCGTGTATGCAATGTCCTGTATATACTGTATACCCTGCTCACTTAATGTAACCGTGTATGCAATGTCCTGTATATACTGTATACCCTGCTCACTTAATGTAACCGTGTATGCAATGTCCTGTATATAATGTATACCCTGCTCACTTAATGTAACTGTGTATGCAATGTCCTGTATATAATGTATACCCTGCTCACTTAATGTAACCGTGTATGCAATGTCCTGTATATAATGTATACCCTGCTCACTTAATGTAACCGTGTATGTAATGTCCTCTATATACAGTATACCCTGCTCACTTAATGTAACTGTGTATGCAATGTCCAGTATATAATGTATACCCTGCTCTCTTGATGTAACTGTGTATGCAATGTCCTGTATATTATGTATACCCTGCTCACTTAATGTAACCGTGTATGCAATGTCCTGTATATACTGTATACCCTGCTAACTTAATGTAACCGTATATGCAATGTCCTGTATAAACTGTATACCCTGCTCACTTAATGTAACCGTGTATGCAATGTCCTGTATATACTGTATACCCTGCTCACTTAATGTAACCGTGTATGTTATGTCCTGTATATACTGTATACCCTGCTCACTTAATGTAACTGTGTATGTAATGTCCTGTATATACTGTATACCCTGCTCAATTAATGTAACCGTGTATGTAATGTCCTGTATATACTGTATACCCTGCTCACTTAATGTAACCGTGTATGTAATGTCCTGTATATACTGTATACCCTGCTCACTTAATGTAACCGTGTATGCAATGTCCTGTATATACTGTATACCCTGCTCACTTAATGTAACTGTGTATGTAATGTCCTGTATATACTGTATACCCTGCTCACTTAATGTAACCGTGTATGTAATGTCCTGTATATACTGTATACCCTGCTCACTTAATGTAACCGTGTATGTAATGTCCTGTATATACTGTATACCCTGCTCACTTAATGTAACCGTGTATGTAATGTCCTGTATATACTGTATACCCTGCTCACTTAATGTAACCGTGTATGCAATGTCCTGTATATAATGTATACCCTGCTCACTTAATGTAACCGTGTATGCAATGTCCTGTATATACTGTATACCCTGCTCACTTAATGTAACCGTGTATGTAATGTCCTGTATATACTGTATACCCTGCTCACTTAATGTAACCGTGTATGTAATGTCCTGTATATACTGTATACCCTGCTCACTTAATGTAACCGTGTATGTAATGTCCTGTATATACTGTATACCCTGCTCACTTAATGTAACCGTGTATGTAATGTCCTGTATATACTGTATACCCTGCTCACTTAATGTAACCGTGTATGCAATGTCCTGTATATAATGTATACCCTGCTCACTTAATGTAACCGTGTATGCAATGTCCTGTATATACTGTATACCCTGCTCACTTAATGTAACCGTGTATGTAATGTCCTGTATATACTGTATACCCTGCTCACTTAATGTAACCGTGTATGCAATGTCCTGTATATACTGTATACCCTGCTCACTTAATGTAACCGTGTATGCAATGTCCTGTATATAATGTATACCCTGCTCACTTAATGTAACCGTGTATGTAATGTCCTGTATATACTGTATACCCTGCTCACTTAATGTAACTGTGTATGCAAAGTCCTGTATATACTGTATACCCTGCTCACTTAATGTAACTGTGTATGCAATGTCCTGTATATAATGTATACCCTGCTCACTTAATGTAACCGTGTATGCAATGTCCTGTATATACTGTATACCCTGCTCACTTAATGTAACCGTGTATGCAATGTCCTGTATATAAGGTATACCCTGCTCACTTAATGTAACCGGGTATGCAATGTCCTGTATATAATGTATACCCTGCTCACTTAATGTAACCGTGTATGCAATGTCCTGTATATAATGTATACCCTGCTCACTTAATGTAACCGTGTATGCAATGTCCTGTATATACTGTATACCCTGCTCACTTAATGTAACCGTGTATGTAATGTCCTGTATATACTGTATACCCTGCTCACTTAATGTAACCGTGTATGCAATGTCCTGTATATACTGTATACCCTGCTCACTTAATGTAACTGTGTATGTAATGTCCTGTATATACTGTATACCCTGCTCACTTAATGTAACCGTGTATGTAATGTCCTGTATATACTGTATACCCTGCTCACTTAATGTAACCGTGTATGTAATGTCCTGTATATACTGTATACCCTGCTCACTTAATGTAACCGTGTATGCAATGTCCTGTATATAATGTATACCCTGCTCACTTAATGTAACCGTGTATGCAATGTCCTGTATATACTGTATACCCTGCTCACTTAATGTAACCGTGTATGTAATGTCCTGTATATACTGTATACCCTGCTCACTTAATGTAACCGTGTATGTAATGTCCTGTATATACTGTATACCCTGCTCACTTAATGTAACCGTGTATGTAATGTCCTGTATATACTGTATACCCTGCTCACTTAATGTAACCGTGTATGTAATGTCCTGTATATACTGTATACCCTGCTCACTTAATGTAACCGTGTATGCAATGTCCTGTATATAATGTATACCCTGCTCACTTAATGTAACCGTGTATGCAATGTCCTGTATATACTGTATACCCTGCTCACTTAATGTAACCGTGTATGCAATGTCCTGTATATACTGTATACCCTGCTCACTTAATGTAACCATGTATGTAATGTCCTGTATATACTGTATACCCTGCTCACTTAATGTAACCGTGTATGTAATGTCCTGTATATAATGTATACCCTGCTCACTTAATGTAACCGTGTATGCAATGTCCTGTATATACTGTATACCCTGCTCACTTAATGTAACCGTGTATGTAATGTCCTGTATATACTGTATACCCTGCTCACTTAATATAACCGTGTATGCAATGTCCTGTATATAATGTATACCCTGCTCACTTAATGTAACCGTGTATGTAATGTCCTGTATATAATGTATACCCTGCTCACTTAATGTAACCGTGTATGCAATGTCCTGTATATACTGTATACCCTGCTCACTTAATGTAACCGTGTATGCAATGTCCTGTATATAATGTATACCCTGCTCACTTAATGTAACCGTGTATGCAATGTCCTGTATATACTGTATACCCTGCTCACTTAATGTAACCGTGTATGTAATGTCCTGTATATACTGTATACCCTGCTCACTTAATGTAACCGTGTATGTAATGTCCTGTATATACTGTATACCCTGCTCACTTAATGTAACCGTGTATGTAATGTCCTGTATATACTGTATACCCTGCTCACTTAATGTAACTGTGTATGCAATGTCCTGTGTATACTGTATACCCTGCTCACTTAATGTAACCGTGTATGCAATGTCCTGTGTATAATGTACACCCTGCTCACTTAATGTAACCGTGTATGCAATGTCCTGTATATACTGTATACCCTGCTCACTTAATGTAACTGTGTATGCAATGTCCTGTATATACTGTATACCCTGCTCACTTAATGTAACCGTGTATGCAATGTCCTGTATATACTGTATACCCTGCTCACTTAATGTAACCGTGTATGCTATGTCCTGTATATACTGTATACCCTGCTCACTTAATGTAACTGTGTATGCAATGTCCTGTATATAATGTATACCCTGCTCACTTAATGTAACCGTGTATGCAATGTCCTGTATATACTTTATACCCTGCTCACTTAATGTAACCGTGTATGCAATGTCCTGTATATACTGTATACCCTGCTCACTTAATGTAACCGTGTATGTAATGTCCTTTATATAATGTATACCCTGCTCACTTAATGTAACCGTGTATGCAATGTCCTGTATATACTGTATACCCTGCTCACTTAATGTAACCGTGTATGCAATGTCCTGTATATACTGTATACCCTGCTCACTTAATGTAACCGTGTATGCAATGTCCTGTATATACTGTATACCCTGCTCACTTAATGTAACCGTGTATGTAATGTCCTTTATATAATGTATACCCTGCTCACTTAATGTAACCGTGTATGCAATGTCCTGTATATAATGTATACCCTGCTCACTTAATGTAACCGTGTATGCAATGTCCTGTATATACTGTATACCCTGCTCACTTAATGTAACCGTGTATGCAATGTCCTGTATATACTGTATACCCTGCTCACTTAATGTAACCGTGTATGCAATGTCCTGTATATACTGTATACCCTGCTCACTTAATGTAACCATGTATGTAATGTCCTGTATATACTGTATACCCTGCTCACTTAATGTAACCGTGTATGTAATGTCCTGTATATAATGTATACCCTGCGCACTTAATGTAACCGTGTATGCAATGTCCTGTATATACTGTATACCCTGCTCACTTAATGTAACCGTGTATGTAATGTCCTGTATATACTGTATACCCTGCTCACTTAATATAACCGTGTATGCAATGTCCTGTATATAATGTATACCCTGCTCACTTAATGTAACCGTGTATGTAATGTCCTGTATATAATGTATACCCTGCTCACTTAATGTAACCGTGTATGCAATGTCCTGTATATACTGTATACCCTGCTCACTTAATGTAACCGTGTATGTAATGTCCTGTATATAATGTATACCCTGCTCACTTAATGTAACCGTGTATGCAATGTCCTGTATATAATGTATACCCTGCTCACTTAATGTAACCGTGTATGCAATGTCCTGTATATACTGTATACCCTGCTCACTTAATGTAACCGTGTATGCAATGTCCTGTATATAATGTATACCCTGCTCACTTAATGTAACCGTGTATGCAATGTCCTGTATATAATGTATACCCTGCTCACTTAATGTAACCGTGTATGCAATGTCCTGTATATAATGTATACCCTGCTCACTTAATGTAACCGTGTATGCAATGTCCTGTATATACTGTATACCCTGCTCACTTAATGTAACCGTGTATGTAATGTCCTGTATATACTGTATACCCTGCTCACTTAATGTAACCGTGTATGCAATGTCCTGTATATAATGTATACCCTGCTCACTTAATGTAACCGTGTATGCAATGTCCTGTATATACTGTATACCCTGCTCACTTAATGTAACCGTGTATGTAATGTCCTGTATATACTGTATACCCTGCTCACTTAATGTAACCGTGTATGCAATGTCCTGTATATACTGTATACCCTGCTCACTTAATGTAACCGTGTATGCAATGTCCTGTATATAATGTATACCCTGCTCACTTAATGTAACCGTGTATGTAATGTCCTGTATATACTGTATACCCTGCTCACTTAATGTAACTGTGTATGCAAAGTCCTGTATATACTGTATACCCTGCTCACTTAATGTAACTGTGTATGCAATGTCCTGTATATAATGTATACCCTGCTCACTTAATGTAACCGTGTATGCAATGTCCTGTATATACTGTATACCCTGCTCACTTAATGTAACCGTGTATGCAATGTCCTGTATATAAGGTATACCCTGCTCACTTAATGTAACCGGGTATGCAATGTCCTGTATATAATGTATACCCTGCTCACTTAATGTAACCGTGTATGCAATGTCCTGTATATAATGTATACCCTGCTCACTTAATGTAACCGTGTATGCAATGTCCTGTATATACTGTATACCCTGCTCACTTAATGTAACCGTGTATGTAATGTCCTGTATATACTGTATACCCTGCTCACTTAATGTAACCGTGTATGCAATGTCCTGTATATACTGTATACCCTGCTCACTTAATGTAACTGTGTATGTAATGTCCTGTATATACTGTATACCCTGCTCACTTAATGTAACCGTGTATGTAATGTCCTGTATATACTGTATACCCTGCTCACTTAATGTAACCGTGTATGTAATGTCCTGTATATACTGTATACCCTGCTCACTTAATGTAACCGTGTATGCAATGTCCTGTATATAATGTATACCCTGCTCACTTAATGTAACCGTGTATGCAATGTCCTGTATATACTGTATACCCTGCTCACTTAATGTAACCGTGTATGTAATGTCCTGTATATACTGTATACCCTGCTCACTTAATGTAACCGTGTATGTAATGTCCTGTATATACTGTATACCCTGCTCACTTAATGTAACCGTGTATGTAATGTCCTGTATATACTGTATACCCTGCTCACTTAATGTAACCGTGTATGTAATGTCCTGTATATACTGTATACCCTGCTCACTTAATGTAACCGTGTATGCAATGTCCTGTATATAATGTATACCCTGCTCACTTAATGTAACCGTGTATGCAATGTCCTGTATATACTGTATACCCTGCTCACTTAATGTAACCGTGTATGCAATGTCCTGTATATACTGTATACCCTGCTCACTTAATGTAACCATGTATGTAATGTCCTGTATATACTGTATACCCTGCTCACTTAATGTAACCGTGTATGTAATGTCCTGTATATAATGTATACCCTGCTCACTTAATGTAACCGTGTATGCAATGTCCTGTATATACTGTATACCCTGCTCACTTAATGTAACCGTGTATGCAATGTCCTGTATATACTGTATACCCTGCTCACTTAATGTAACTGTGTATGTAATGTCCTGTATATACTGTATACCCTGCTCACTTAATGTAACCGTGTATGTAATGTCCTGTATATACTGTATACCCTGCTCACTTAATGTAACCGTGTATGTAATGTCCTGTATATACTGTATACCCTGCTCACTTAATGTAACCGTGTATGCAATGTCCTGTATATAATGTATACCCTGCTCACTTAATGTAACCGTGTATGCAATGTCCTGTATATACTGTATACCCTGCTCACTTAATGTAACCGTGTATGTAATGTCCTGTATATACTGTATACCCTGCTCACTTAATGTAACCGTGTATGTAATGTCCTGTATATACTGTATACCCTGCTCACTTAATGTAACCGTGTATGTAATGTCCTGTATATACTGTATACCCTGCTCACTTAATGTAACCGTGTATGTAATGTCCTGTATATACTGTATACCCTGCTCACTTAATGTAACCGTGTATGCAATGTCCTGTATATAATGTATACCCTGCTCACTTAATGTAACCGTGTATGCAATGTCCTGTATATACTGTATACCCTGCTCACTTAATGTAACCGTGTATGCAATGTCCTGTATATACTGTATACCCTGCTCACTTAATGTAACCATGTATGTAATGTCCTGTATATACTGTATACCCTGCTCACTTAATGTAACCGTGTATGTAATGTCCTGTATATAATGTATACCCTGCTCACTTAATGTAACCGTGTATGCAATGTCCTGTATATACTGTATACCCTGCTCACTTAATGTAACCGTGTATGTAATGTCCTGTATATACTGTATACCCTGCTCACTTAATATAACCGTGTATGCAATGTCCTGTATATAATGTATACCCTGCTCACTTAATGTAACCGTGTATGTAATGTCCTGTATATAATGTATACCCTGCTCACTTAATGTAACCGTGTATGCAATGTCCTGTATATACTGTATACCCTGCTCACTTAATGTAACCGTGTATGCAATGTCCTGTATATAATGTATACCCTGCTCACTTAATGTAACCGTGTATGCAATGTCCTGTATATACTGTATACCCTGCTCACTTAATGTAACCGTGTATGTAATGTCCTGTATATACTGTATACCCTGCTCACTTAATGTAACCGTGTATGTAATGTCCTGTATATACTGTATACCCTGCTCACTTAATGTAACCGTGTATGTAATGTCCTGTATATACTGTATACCCTGCTCACTTAATGTAACTGTGTATGCAATGTCCTGTGTATACTGTATACCCTGCTCACTTAATGTAACCGTGTATGCAATGTCCTGTGTATAATGTACACCCTGCTCACTTAATGTAACCGTGTATGCAATGTCCTGTATATACTGTATACCCTGCTCACTTAATGTAACTGTGTATGCAATGTCCTGTATATACTGTATACCCTGCTCACTTAATGTAACCGTGTATGCAATGTCCTGTATATACTGTATACCCTGCTCACTTAATGTAACCGTGTATGCTATGTCCTGTATATACTGTATACCCTGCTCACTTAATGTAACTGTGTATGCAATGTCCTGTATATAATGTATACCCTGCTCACTTAATGTAACCGTGTATGCAATGTCCTGTATATACTGTATACCCTGCTCACTTAATGTAACCGTGTATGCAATGTCCTGTATATACTGTATACCCTGCTCACTTAATGTAACCGTGTATGTAATGTCCTTTATATAATGTATACCCTGCTCACTTAATGTAACCGTGTATGCAATGTCCTGTATATACTGTATACCCTGCTCACTTAATGTAACCGTGTATGCAATGTCCTGTATATACTGTATACCCTGCTCACTTAATGTAACCGTGTATGCAATGTCCTGTATATACTGTATACCCTGCTCACTTAATGTAACCGTGTATGTAATGTCCTTTATATAATGTATACCCTGCTCACTTAATGTAACCGTGTATGCAATGTCCTGTATATAATGTATACCCTGCTCACTTAATGTAACCGTGTATGCAATGTCCTGTATATACTGTATACCCTGCTCACTTAATGTAACCGTGTATGCAATGTCCTGTATATACTGTATACCCTGCTCACTTAATGTAACCGTGTATGCAATGTCCTGTATATACTGTATACCCTGCTCACTTAATGTAACCATGTATGTAATGTCCTGTATATACTGTATACCCTGCTCACTTAATGTAACCGTGTATGTAATGTCCTGTATATAATGTATACCCTGCGCACTTAATGTAACCGTGTATGCAATGTCCTGTATATACTGTATACCCTGCTCACTTAATGTAACCGTGTATGTAATGTCCTGTATATACTGTATACCCTGCTCACTTAATATAACCGTGTATGCAATGTCCTGTATATAATGTATACCCTGCTCACTTAATGTAACCGTGTATGTAATGTCCTGTATATAATGTATACCCTGCTCACTTAATGTAACCGTGTATGCAATGTCCTGTATATACTGTATACCCTGCTCACTTAATGTAACCGTGTATGTAATGTCCTGTATATAATGTATACCCTGCTCACTTAATGTAACCGTGTATGCAATGTCCTGTATATAATGTATACCCTGCTCACTTAATGTAACCGTGTATGCAATGTCCTGTATATACTGTATACCCTGCTCACTTAATGTAACCGTGTATGCAATGTCCTGTATATAATGTATACCCTGCTCACTTAATGTAACCGTGTATGCAATGTCCTGTATATAATGTATACCCTGCTCACTTAATGTAACCGTGTATGCAATGTCCTGTATATAATGTATACCCTGCTCACTTAATGTAACCGTGTATGCAATGTCCTGTATATACTGTATACCCTGCTCACTTAATGTAACCGTGTATGTAATGTCCTGTATATACTGTATACCCTGCTCACTTAATGTAACCGTGTATGCAATGTCCTGTATATAATGTATACCCTGCTCACTTAATGTAACCGTGTATGCAATGTCCTGTATATACTGTATACCCTGCTCACTTAATGTAACCGTGTATGCAATGTCCTGTATATAATGTATACCCTGCTCACTTAATGTAACCGTGTATGCAATGTCCTGTATATAATGTATACCCTGCTCACTTAATGTAACCGTGTATGCAATGTCCTGTATATAATGTATACCCTGCTCACTTAATGTAACCGTGTATGCAATGTCCTGTATATACTGTATACCCTGCTCACTTAATGTAACCGTGTATGTAATGTCCTGTATATACTGTATACCCTGCTCACTTAATGTAACCGTGTATGCAATGTCCTGTATATAATGTATACCCTGCTCACTTAATGTAACCGTGTATGCAATGTCCTGTATATACTGTATACCATGCTCACATAATGTAACTGTGTATGCAATGTCCTGTATATAATGTATACCCTGCTCACTTAATGTAACCGTGTATGCAATGTCCTGTATATACTGTATACCCTGCTCACTTAATGTAACAGTGTATGCAATGTCCTGTATATACTGTATACCCTGCTCACTTAATGTAACCGTGTATGCAATATCCTGTATATAATGTATACCCTGCTCACTTAATGTAACCGTGTATGCAATATCCTGTATATAATGTATACCCTGCTCACTTAATGTAACCGTGTATGCAATGTCCTGTATATTCTGTATACCCTGCTCACTTAATGTAACCGTGTATGCAATGTCCTGTATATACTGTATACCCTGCTGTAACTATGTATCTGTCATTACTCTGTGCCCAGGACACGCGTGAAAACGAGAAGTAACTCTCACTGTGTTACTTCCGGGTAAAAGGGAGGGACGGAGGGAGAGACAGACGCACCCAGGGGAGGAGAGAGCCCGGGGAAGTACAGAAATCTGTGCCGTGAGACAGCCTGTGTGCAGTGTGACACCGGGGACAGCCTGTGTGCAGTGTGACACCGGGGACAGCCTGTGTGCAGTGTGACACCGGGGACAGCCTGTGTGCAGTGTGACACCGGGGACAGCCTGTGTGCAGTGTGACACCGGGGACAGCCTGTGTGCAGTGTGACAAGGGACAGCTTGTGTGCAGTGTGACACCGGGGACAGCCTGTGTGCAGTGTGACACCGGGGACAGCCTGTGTGCAGTGTGACACCGGGGACAGCCTGTGTGCAGTGTGACAAGGGACTGTCTGTGTGCAGTGTGACAAGGGACAGCTTGTGTGCAGTGTGACACCGGGGACAGCCTTTGTGCAGTGTGACAAGGGACTGTCTGTGTGCAGTGTGACACCGGGGACAGCCTGTGTGCAGTGTGACACCGGGGACAGCCTGTGTGCAGTGTGACAAGGGACAGCTTGTGTGCAGTGTGACACCGGGGACAGCCTGTGTGCAGTGTGACACCGGGGACAGCCTGTGTGCAGTGTGACACCGGGGATAGCCTGTGTGCAGTGTGACAAGGGACCGTCTGTGTGCAGTGTGACACCGGGGAAAGCCTGTGTGCAGTGTGACAAGGGACTGTCTGTGTACAGTGTGACAAGGGACAGTCTGTGTGCAGTGAGACACCGGGGACAGTCTGTGTGCAGTGTGACACCGGGGACAGCCTGTGTGCAGTGTGACAAGGGACCGTCTGTGTGCAGTGTGACAAGGGACAGTCTGTGTGCAGTGTGACAAGGGACAGTCTGTGTGCAGTGAGACACCGGGGACAGTCTGTGTGCAGTGTGACAAGGGACAGTCTGTGTGCAGTGTGACAAGGGACCGTCTGTGTGCAGTGTGACAAGGGACCGTCTGTGTGCAGTGTGACAAGGGACAGCCTGTGTGCAGTGTGACAAGGGACCATCTGTGTGCAATGTGACAAGGGACAGCCTGTGTGCAGTGTGACACCGGGGACAGCCTCTGTGCAGTGTGACACCGGGGACAGCCTGTGTGCAGTGTGACACCGGGGACAGCCTGTGTGCAGTGTGACAAGGGACCGTCTGTGTGAAGTGTGACAAGGGACAGTCTGTGTGCAGTGAGACACCGGGGACAGTCTGTGTGCAGTGTGACAAGGGACAGTCTGTGTGCAGTGTGACAAGGGACAGTCTGTGTGCAGTGTGACAAGGGACCGTCTGTGTGCAGTGTGACAAGGGACCGTCTGTGTGCAGTGTGACAAGGGACAGCCTGTGTGCAGTGTGACAAGGGACCGTCTGTGTGCAATGTGACAAGGGACAGTCTGTGTGCAGTGTGACAAGGGACAGCCTGTGTGCAGTGTGACAAGGGACAGTCTGTGTGCAGTGTGACAAGGGACCGTCTGTGTGCAGTGTGACACCGGGGACTGCCTGTGTGCAGTGTGACACCGGGGGCAGCCTGTGTGCAGTGTGACAGGGGACACCCTGTGTGCAGTGTGACAAGGGACACCCTGTGTACAGTGTGATACCGGGGACAGCCTGTGTGCAGTGTGACACCGGCCGGGGACACCCTATGTGCAGTGTGACACCGGGATAGCCTGTATGCAGTGTGACACCGGGGACAGCCTGTGTGCAGTGTGACACCGGGGACAGCCTGTGTGCAGTGTGACACCGGGGACAGCCTGTGTGCAGTGTGACACCGGGGACAGCCTGTGTGCAGTGTGACACCGGGGACAGCCTGTGTGCAGTGTGACACCGGGGACAGCCTCTGTGCAGTGTGACACCGGGGACAGCCTGTGTGCAGTGTGACACCGGGGACAGCCTGTGTGCAGTGTGACACCGGGGACAGCCTGTGTGCAGTGTGACACCGGGGACAGCCTGTGTGCAGTGTGACACCGGGGACAGCCTGTGTGCAGTGTGACACCGGGGATAGCCTGTGTGCAGTGTGACACCGGGGACAGCCTGTGTGCAGTGTGACACCGGGGACAGCCTGTGTGCAGTGAGACACCGGGGACAGCTTGTGTGCAGTGTGACACCGGGGACAGCCTGTGTGCAGTGAGACACCGGGGACAGCCTGTGTGCAGTGTGACACCGGGGACAGCTTGTGTGCAGTGTGACACCGGGGACAGCCTGTGTGCAGTGTGACACCGGGGACAGCTTGTGTGCAGTGTGACACCGTGGACAGCTTGTGTGCAGTGTGACACCGGGGTCAGCCTGTGTGCAGTGTGACACCGGGGACAGCTTGTGTGCAGTGTGACACCGGGGACAGCCTGTGTGCAGTGTGACACCGGGGACAGCCTGTGTGCAGTGTGACACCGTGGACAGCTTGTGTGCAGTGTGACACCGGGGACAGCCTGTGTGCGGTGTGACACCGGGGACAGCCTGTGTGCAGTGTGACACCGGGGACAGCCTGTGTGCAGTGTGACACCGGGGACAGCCTGTGTGCAGTGTGACACCGGGGACAGCCTGTGTGCAGTGTGACACCGGGGACCGTTGTGGGACACTCCTGAGACAGGCTGGGATGTCTCTACGTACAAGGTAAGTGTCGCTAGGGCAGCGTCACGTCACATCTGTGTGCATAATTGCCTCCTCTCCCCTGCCAGGGAAACGAGGCTGACCACTGAAGTGGGAGCGCTGGGTTCTGATGAAGTATTTTTCTCTCCCTGTGTTTTGCATAACAAACATTAGACTGTAAGCTCTTTGGGTCAGTGATAGATGCCTGTGCACTACTCTACATACAGGATTTCCTGCGGAGACGAGCGGGATTAGGACAGTACTATATATATACACATATATACACATATATATATACGCATCGGCTCCTGGCGCTGCTCGTATGGATCTTTATTGGAGGTTCCCGGCTCCACCCACAGCAATACAGAACGCCGCGGGATTAACCCCAGTGCTGCCAGGCCGGCGCACACGCCGCATCACTGGCCCCCTCAGGCAGTGAGAGGGTTAATGGCGAGCGTCTCAGTGATTGCTGTGGGAGCTGCGTGAATTGCTCGGTTACTTTCATGTAATACTCGACACTTTCGTTACTCTTTCAACCACAAGTACTTTCCTCTGTACTGAACACAAGTACTTTCCTCTGTACTGAACACAAGTACTTTCCTCTGCACTGAACACAAGTACTTTCCTCTGTACTGAACACAAGTACTTTCCTCTGCACTGAACACAAGTACTTTCCTCTGCACTGAACACAAGTACTTTCCTCTGTCCTGAACACAAGTACTTTCCTCTGTACTGAACACAAGTACTTTCCTCTGTACTGAACACAAGTACTTTACTACTGAACACAAGTACTTTCCTCTGCACTGAACACAAGTACTTTCCTCTGTACTGAACACAAGTACTTTCCTCTGTACTGAACACAAGTACTTTCCTCTGTACTGAACACAAGTACTTTCCTCTGTACTGAACACAAGTACTTTACTACTGAACACAAGTACTTTCCTCTGTACTGAACACAAGTACTTTCCTCTGTACTGAACACAAGTACTTTCCTCTGTACTGAACACAAGTACTTTACTCTGCACTGAACACAAGTACTTTCCTCTGTACTGAACACAAGTACTTTCCTCTGTACTGAACACAAGTACTTTCCTCTGCACTGAACACAAGTACTTTCCTCTGCACTGAACACAAGTACTTTCCTCTGTACTGAACACAAGTACTTTCCTCTGTACTGAACACAAGTACTTTCCTCTGTACTGAACACAAGTACTTTCCTCTGTACTGAACACAAGTACTTTCCTCTGTACTGAACACAAGTACTTTCCTCTGTACTGAACACAAGTACTTTCCTCTGCACTGAACACATGTACTTTCCTCTGCACTGAACACAAGTACTTTCCTCTGTACTGAACACAAGTACTTTCCTCTGTACTGAACACAAGTACTTTCCTCTGTACTGAACACAAGTACTTTCCTCTGTACTGAACACAAGTACTTTCCTCTGTACTGAACACAAGTACTTTCCTCTGTACTGAACACAAGTACTTTCCTCAGCACGGAACACAAGTACTTTCCTCTGCACTGAACACAAGTACTTTCCTCTGCACGGAACACAAGTACTTTCCTCTGCACTGAACACAAGTACTTTCCTCTGTACTGAACACAAGTACTTTCCTCTGCACTGAACACAAGTACTTTCCTCTGCACTGAACACAAGTACTTTCCTCTGCACTGAACACAAGTACTTTCCTCTGCACTGAACATAAGTACTTTCCTCTGCACGGAACACAAGTACTTTCCTCTGTACTGAACACAAGTACTTTCCTCTGTACTGAACACAAGTACTTTCCTCTGTACTGAACACATGTACTTTCCTCTGTACTGAACACAAGTACTTTCCTCTGCACTGAACACAAGTACTTTCCTCTGCACTGAACACATGTACTTTCCTTTGTACTGAACACAAGTACTTTCCTCTGTACTGAACACAAGTACTTTCCTCTGTACTGAACACATGTACTTTCCTCTGCACTGAACACAAGTACTTTCCTCTGTACTGAACACAAGTACTTTCCTCTGTACTGAACACAAGTACTTTCCTCTGTACTGAACACAAGTACTTTCCTCTGTACTGAACACAAGTACTTTCCTCAGCACTGAACACAAGTACTTTCCTCTGTACTGAACACAAGTACTTTCCTCAGCACGGAACACAAGTACTTTCCTCTGCACTGAACACAAGTACTTTCCTCTGCACGGAACACAAGTACTTTCCTCTGCACTGAACACAAGTACTTTCCTCTGCACTGAACACAAGTACTTTCCTCTGTACTGAACACAAGTACTTTCCTCTGTACTGAACACAAGTACTTTCCTCTGTACTGAACACAAGTACTTTCCTCTGCACTGAACACAAGTACTTTCCTCTGCACTGAACACAAGTACTTTCCTCTGCACTGAACACATGTACTTTCCTCTGTACTGAACACAAGTACTTTCCTCTGTACTGAACACAAGTACTTTCCTCACTACTGAACACAAGTACTTTCCTCTGCACTGAACACAAGTACTTTCCTCTGCACTGAACACAAGTACTTTCCTCTGCACTGAACACAAGTACTTTCCTCTGTACTGAACACAAGTACTTTCCTCTGTACTGAACACAAGTACTTTCCTCTGTACTGAACACAAGTACTTTCCTCTGCACGGAACACAAGTACTTTCCTCTGTACTGAACACAAGTACTTTCCTCTGTACTGAACACAAGTACTTTCCTCTGTACTGAACACATGTACTTTCCTCTGTACTGAACACAAGTACTTTCCTCTGTACTGAACACAAGTACTTTCCTCTGCACTGAACACAAGTACTTTCCTCTGTACTGAACACAAGTACTTTCCTCTGTACTGAACACAAGTACTTTCCTCTGTACTGAACACAAGTACTTTCCTCTGCACTGAACACAAGTACTTTCCTCTGCACTGAACACAAGTACTTTCCTCTGTACTGAACACAAGTACTTTCCTCTGTACTGAACACAAGTACTTTCCTCTGTACTGAACACAAGTACTTTCCTCTGCACTGAACACAAGTACTTTCCTCTGCACTGAACACAAGTACTTTCCTCTGCACTGAACACAAGTACTTTCCTCTGCACTGAACACAAGTACTTTCCTCTGTACTGAACACAAGTACTTTCCTCTGTACTGAACACAAGTACTTTCCTCTGTACTGAACACAAGTACTTTCCTCTGCACTGAACACAAGTACTTTCCTCTGCACGGAACACAAGTACTTTCCTCTGCACTGAACACATGTACTTTCCTCTGTACAGAACACAAGTACTTTCCTCTGTACTGAACACAAGTACTTTCCTCTGTACTGAACACAAGTACTTTCCTCTGCACTGAACACATGTACTTTCCTCTGCACTGAACACAAGTACTTTCCTCTGTACTGAACACAAGTACTTTCCTCAGCACTGAACACAAGTACTTTCCTCTGTACTGAACACAAGTACTTTCCTCTGTACTGAACACAAGTACTTTCCTCAGCACGGAACACAAGTACTTTCCTCTGCACTGAACACAAGTACTTTCCTCTGCACGGAACACAAGTACTTTCCTCTGCACTGAACACAAGTACTTTCCTCTGTACTGAACACAAGTACTTTCCTCTGCACTGAACACAAGTACTTTCCTCTGCACTGAACACAAGTACTTTCCTCTGCACTGAACACAAGTACTTTCCTCTGCACTGAACATAAGTACTTTCCTCTGCACGGAACACAAGTACTTTCCTCTGTACTGAACACAAGTACTTTCCTCTGTACTGAACACAAGTACTTTCCTCTGTACTGAACACATGTACTTTCCTCTGTACTGAACACAAGTACTTTCCTCTGCACTGAACACAAGTACTTTCCTCTGCACTGAACACATGTACTTTCCTTTGTACTGAACACAAGTACTTTCCTCTGTACTGAACACAAGTACTTTCCTCTGTACTGAACACATGTACTTTCCTCTGCACTGAACACAAGTACTTTCCTCTGTACTGAACACAAGTACTTTCCTCTGTACTGAACACAAGTACTTTCCTCTGTACTGAACACAAGTACTTTCCTCTGTACTGAACACAAGTACTTTCCTCAGCACTGAACACAAGTACTTTCCTCTGTACTGAACACAAGTACTTTCCTCTGTACTGAACACAAGTACTTTCCTCTGTACTGAACACAAGTACTTTCCTCAGCACGGAACACAAGTACTTTCCTCTGCACTGAACACAAGTACTTTCCTCTGCACGGAACACAAGTACTTTCCTCTGCACTGAACACAAGTACTTTCCTCTGCACTGAACACAAGTACTTTCCTCTGTACTGAACACAAGTACTTTCCTCTGTACTGAACACAAGTACTTTCCTCTGTACTGAACACAAGTACTTTCCTCTGCACTGAACACAAGTACTTTCCTCTGCACTGAACACAAGTACTTTCCTCTGCACTGAACACATGTACTTTCCTCTGTACTGAACACAAGTACTTTCCTCTGTACTGAACACAAGTACTTTCCTCACTACTGAACACAAGTACTTTCCTCTGCACTGAACACAAGTACTTTCCTCTGCACTGAACACAAGTACTTTCCTCTGCACTGAACACAAGTACTTTCCTCTGTACTGAACACAAGTACTTTCCTCTGTACTGAACACAAGTACTTTCCTCTGTACTGAACACAAGTACTTTCCTCTGCACGGAACACAAGTACTTTCCTCTGTACTGAACACAAGTACTTTCCTCTGTACTGAACACAAGTACTTTCCTCTGTACTGAACACATGTACTTTCCTCTGTACTGAACACAAGTACTTTCCTCTGTACTGAACACAAGTACTTTCCTCTGCACTGAACACAAGTACTTTCCTCTGTACTGAACACAAGTACTTTCCTCTGTACTGAACACAAGTACTTTCCTCTGTACTGAACACAAGTACTTTCCTCTGCACTGAACACAAGTACTTTCCTCTGCACTGAACACAAGTACTTTCCTCTGTACTGAACACAAGTACTTTCCTCTGTACTGAACACAAGTACTTTCCTCTGTACTGAACACAAGTACTTTCCTCTGCACTGAACACAAGTACTTTCCTCTGCACTGAACACAAGTACTTTCCTCTGCACTGAACACAAGTACTTTCCTCTGCACTGAACACAAGTACTTTCCTCTGTACTGAACACAAGTACTTTCCTCTGTACTGAACACAAGTACTTTCCTCTGTACTGAACACAAGTACTTTCCTCTGCACTGAACACAAGTACTTTCCTCTGCACGGAACACAAGTACTTTCCTCTGCACTGAACACATGTACTTTCCTCTGTACAGAACACAAGTACTTTCCTCTGTACTGAACACAAGTACTTTCCTCTGCACTGAACACATGTACTTTACTCTGTACTGAACACAAGTACTTTCCTCTGAACTGAACACAAGTACTTTCCTCAGCACTGAACACAAGTACTTTCCTCTGTACTGAACACAAGTACTTTCCTCTGCACTGAACACAAGTACTTTCCTCTGTACTGAACACAAGTACTTTCCTCTGTACTGAACACAAGTACTTTCCTCTGTACTGAACACAAGTACTTTCCTCTCTACTGAACACAAGTACTTTCCTCTGTACTGAACACAAGTACTTTCCTCTGCACTGAACACAAGTACTTTCCTCTGCACTGAACACAAGTACTTTCCTCTGTACTGAACACAAGTACTTTCCTCACTACTGAACACAAGTACTTTCCTCTGCACTGAACACAAGTACTTTCCTCTGCACTGAACACAAGTACTTTCCTCTGCACTGAACACAAGTACTTTCCTCTGTACTGAACACAAGTACTTTCCTCTGTACTGAACACAAGTACTTTCCTCTGTACTGAACACAAGTACTTTCCTCTGCACTGAACACAAGTACTTTCCTCTGCACTGAACACAAGTACTTTCCTCTGCACTGAACACATGTACTTTCCTCTGTACTGAACACAAGTACTTTCCTCTGTACTGAACACAAGTACTTTCCTCAGCACGGAACACAAGTACTTTCCTCTGCACTGAACACAAGTACTTTCCTCTGTACTGAACACAAGTACTTTCCTCTGCACTGAACACAAGTACTTTCCTCTGCACTGAACATAAGTACTTTCCTCTGCACGGAACACAAGTACTTTCCTCTGTACTGAACACAAGTACTTTCCTCTGTACTGAACACAAGTACTTTCCTCTGTACTGAACACATGTACTTTCCTCTGCACTGAACACAAGTACTTTCCTCTGCACTGAACACAAGTACTTTCCTCTGCACTGAACACATGTACTTTCCTCTGTACTGAACACAAGTACTTTCCTCTGTACTGAACACAAGTACTTTCCTCTGTACTGAACACATGTACTTTCCTCTGCACTGAACACAAGTACTTTCCTCTGTACTGAACACAAGTACTTTCCTCTGTACTGAACACAAGTACTTTCCTCTGTACTGAACACAAGTACTTTCCTCTGTACTGAACACAAGTACTTTCCTCTGCACTGAACACATGTACTTTCCTCTGCACTGAACACAAGTACGTTCCTCTGTACTGAACACAAGTACTTTCCTCAGCACTGAACACAAGTACTTTCCTCTGTACTGAACACAAGTACTTTCCTCTGTACTGAACACAAGTACTTTCCTCAGCACGGAACACAAGTACTTTCCTCTGCACTGAACACAAGTACTTTCCTCTGCACGGAACACAAGTACTTTCCTCTGCACTGAACACAAGTACTTTCCTCTGTACTGAACACAAGTACTTTCCTCTGCACTGAACACAAGTACTTTCCTCTGCACTGAACACAAGTACTTTCCTCTGCACTGAACACAAGTACTTTCCTCTGCACTGAACACAAGTACTTTCCTCTGCACTGAACACAAGTACTTTCCTCTGTACTGAACACAAGTACTTTCCTCTGTACTGAACACAAGTACTTTCCTCTGTACTGAACACAAGTACTTTCCTCTGCACGGAACACAAGTACTTTCCTCTGTACTGAACACAAGTACTTTCCTCTGTACTGAACACAAGTACTTTCCTCTGTACTGAACACATGTACTTTCCTCTGTACTGAACACAAGTACTTTCCTCTGTACTGAACACAAGTACTTTCCTCTGCACTGAACACAAGTACTTTCCTCTGTACTGAACACAAGTACTTTCCTCTGTACTGAACACAAGTACTTTCCTCTGTACTGAACACAAGTACTTTCCTCTGCACTGAACACAAGTACTTTCCTCTGCACTGAACACAAGTACTTTCCTCTGTACTGAACACAAGTACTTTCCTCTGTACTGAACACAAGTACTTTCCTCTGTACTGAACACAAGTACTTTCCTCTGCACTGAACACAAGTACTTTCCTCTGCACTGAACACAAGTACTTTCCTCTGCACTGAACACAAGTACTTTCCTCTGCACTGAACACAAGTACTTTCCTCTGTACTGAACACAAGTACTTTCCTCTGTACTGAACACAAGTACTTTCCTCTGTACTGAACACAAGTACTTTCCTCTGCACTGAACACAAGTACTTTCCTCTGCACGGAACACAAGTACTTTCCTCTGCACTGAACACATGTACTTTCCTCTGTACAGAACACAAGTACTTTCCTCTGTACTGAACACAAGTACTTTCCTCTGCACTGAACACATGTACTTTACTCTGTACTGAACACAAGTACTTTCCTCTGAACTGAACACAAGTACTTTCCTCAGCACTGAACACAAGTACTTTCCTCTGTACTGAACACAAGTACTTTCCTCTGCACTGAACACAAGTACTTTCCTCTGTACTGAACACAAGTACTTTCCTCTGTACTGAACACAAGTACTTTCCTCTGTACTGAACACAAGTACTTTCCTCTCTACTGAACACAAGTACTTTCCTCTGTACTGAACACAAGTACTTTCCTCTGCACTGAACACAAGTACTTTCCTCTGCACTGAACACAAGTACTTTCCTCTGTACTGAACACAAGTACTTTCCTCACTACTGAACACAAGTACTTTCCTCTGCACTGAACACAAGTACTTTCCTCTGCACTGAACACAAGTACTTTCCTCTGCACTGAACACAAGTACTTTCCTCTGTACTGAACACAAGTACTTTCCTCTGTACTGAACACAAGTACTTTCCTCTGTACTGAACACAAGTACTTTCCTCTGCACTGAACACAAGTACTTTCCTCTGCACTGAACACAAGTACTTTCCTCTGCACTGAACACATGTACTTTCCTCTGTACTGAACACAAGTACTTTCCTCTGTACTGAACACAAGTACTTTCCTCAGCACGGAACACAAGTACTTTCCTCTGCACTGAACACAAGTACTTTCCTCTGTACTGAACACAAGTACTTTCCTCTGCACTGAACACAAGTACTTTCCTCTGCACTGAACATAAGTACTTTCCTCTGCACGGAACACAAGTACTTTCCTCTGTACTGAACACAAGTACTTTCCTCTGTACTGAACACAAGTACTTTCCTCTGTACTGAACACATGTACTTTCCTCTGCACTGAACACAAGTACTTTCCTCTGCACTGAACACAAGTACTTTCCTCTGCACTGAACACATGTACTTTCCTCTGTACTGAACACAAGTACTTTCCTCTGTACTGAACACAAGTACTTTCCTCTGTACTGAACACATGTACTTTCCTCTGCACTGAACACAAGTACTTTCCTCTGTACTGAACACAAGTACTTTCCTCTGTACTGAACACAAGTACTTTCCTCTGTACTGAACACAAGTACTTTCCTCTGTACTGAACACAAGTACTTTCCTCTGCACTGAACACATGTACTTTCCTCTGCACTGAACACAAGTACGTTCCTCTGTACTGAACACAAGTACTTTCCTCAGCACTGAACACAAGTACTTTCCTCTGTACTGAACACAAGTACTTTCCTCTGTACTGAACACAAGTACTTTCCTCAGCACGGAACACAAGTACTTTCCTCTGCACTGAACACAAGTACTTTCCTCTGCACGGAACACAAGTACTTTCCTCTGCACTGAACACAAGTACTTTCCTCTGTACTGAACACAAGTACTTTCCTCTGCACTGAACACAAGTACTTTCCTCTGCACTGAACACAAGTACTTTCCTCTGCACAGAACACAAGTACTTTCCTCTGCACTGAACATAAGTACTTTCCTCTGCACGGAACACAAGTACTTTCCTCTGTACTGAACACAAGTACTTTCCTCTGTACTGAACACAAGTACTTTCCTCTGTACTGAACACATGTACTTTCCTCTGTACTGAACACAAGTACTTTCCTCTGTACTGAACACAAGTACTTTCCTCTGTACTGAACACAAGTACTTTCCTCTGTACTGAACACAAGTACTTTCCTCTGCACTGAACACAAGTACTTTCCTCTGTACTGAACACAAGTACTTTCCTCTGCACTGAACACAAGTACTTTCCTCTGTACTGAACACAAGTACTTTCCTCTGTACTGAACACAAGTACTTTCCTCTGCACTGAACACAAGTACTTTCCTCTGCACTGAACACAAGTACTTTCCTCTGCACTGAACACAAGTACTTTCCTCTGTACTGAACACAAGTACTTTCCTCTGTACTGAACACAAGTACTTTCCTCTGCACTGAACACAAGTACTTTCCTCTGCACTGAACACAAGTACTTTCCTCTGCACTGAACACAAGTACTTTCCTCTGCACTGAACACAAGTACTTTCCTCTGCACTGAACACAAGTACTTTCCTCTGTACTGAACACAAGTACTTTCCTCTGTACTGAACACAAGTACTTTCCTCTGTACTGAACACAAGTACTTTCCTCTGTACTGAACACAAGTACTTTCCTCTGCACTGAACACAAGTACTTTCCTCTGCACTGAACACATGTACTTTCCTCTGTACTGAACACAAGTACTTTCCTCTGTACTGAACACAAGTACTTTCCTCTGTACTGAACACAAGTACTTTCCTCTGTACTGAACACAAGTACTTTCCTCTGTACTGAACACAAGTACTTTCCTCTGCACTGAACACATGTACTTTCCTCTGCACTGAACACAAGTACTTTCCTCTGTACTGAACACAAGTACTTTCCTCAGCACTGAACACAAGTACTTTCCTCTGTACTGAACACAAGTACTTTCCTCTGTACTGAACACAAGTACTTTCCTCAGCACTGAACACAAGTACTTTCCTCTGCACTGAACACAAGTACTTTCCTCTGCACTGAACACAAGTACTTTCCTCTGCACTGAACACAAGTACTTTCCTCTGCACTGAACACAAGTACTTTCCTCTGCACTGAACACAAGTACTTTCCTCTGTACTGAACACAAGTACTTTCCTCTGCACTGAACACAAGTACTTTCCTCTGTACTGAACACAAGTACTTTCCTCTGTACTGAACACAAGTACTTTCCTCTGTACTGAACACATGTACTTTCCTCTGTACTGAACACAAGTACTTTCCTCTGTACTGAACACAAGTACTTTCCTCTGCACTGAACACAAGTACTTTCCTCTGTACTGAACACAAGTACTTTCCTCTGTACTGAACACAAGTACTTTCCTCTGTACTGAACACAAGTACTTTCCTCTGCACTGAACACAAGTACTTTCCTCTGCACTGAACACAAGTACTTTCCTCTGTACTGAACACAAGTACTTTCCTCTGTACTGAACACAAGTACTTTCCTCTGTACTGAACACAAGTACTTTCCTCTGCACTGAACACAAGTACTTTCCTCTGCACTGAACACAAGTACTTTCCTCTGCACTGAACACAAGTACTTTCCTCTGCACTGAACACAAGTACTTTCCTCTGTACTGAACACAAGTACTTTCCTCTGTACTGAACACAAGTACTTTCCTCTGCACTGAACACAAGTACTTTCCTCTGCACTGAACACAAGTACTTTCCTCTGTACTGAACACAAGTACTTTCCTCTGTACTGAACACAAGTACTTTCCTCTGTACTGAACACAAGTACTTTCCTCTGTACTGAACACAAGTACTTTCCTCTGCACTGAACACAAGTACTTTCCTCTGCACTGAACACAAGTACTTTCCTCTGCACTGAACACAAGTACTTTCCTCTGTACTGAACACAAGTACTTTCCTCTGTACTGAACACAAGTACTTTCCTCTGCACTGAACACAAGTACTTTCCTCTGTACTGAACACAAGTACTTTCCTCTGTACTGAACACAAGTACTTTCCTCAGCACTGAACACAAGTACTTTCCTCTGCACTGACACAAGTACTTTCCTCTGCACTGAACACAAGTACTTTCCTCTGTACTGAACACAAGTACTTTCCTCTGTACTGAACACAAGTACTTTCCTCTGCACTGAACACAAGTACTTTCCTCTGCACTGAACACAAGTACTTTCCTCTGCACTGAACACAAGTACTTTCCTCTGTACTGAACACAAGTACTTTCCTCTGTACTGAACACAAGTACTTTCCTCTGCACTGAACACAAGTACTTTCCTCTGCACTGAACACAAGTACTTTCCTCTGCACTGAACACAAGTACTTTCCTCTGTACTGAACACAAGTACTTTCCTCTGCACTGAACACAAGTACTTTCCTCTGCACTGAACACAAGTACTTTCCTCTGCACTGAACACAAGTACTTTCCTCTGTACTGAACACAAGTACTTTCCTCTGCTACTGAACACAAGTACTTTCCTCTGCACTGAACACAAGTACTTTCCTCTGCACTGAACACAAGTACTTTCCTCTGCACTGAACACAAGTACTTTCCTCTGTACTGAACACAAGTACTTTCCTCTGTACTGAACACAAGTACTTTCCTCTGCACTGAACACAAGTACTTTCCTCTGCACTGAACACAAGTACTTTCCTCTGCACTGAACACAAGTACTTTCCTCTGCACTGAACACAAGTACTTTCCTCTGCACTGAACACAAGTACTTTCCTCTGCACTGAACACAAGTACTTTCCTCTGTACTGAACACAAGTACTTTCCTCTGTACTGAACACAAGTACTTTCCTCTGTACTGAACACAAGTACTTTCCTCTGCACTGAACACAAGTACTTTCCTCTGCACTGAACACAAGTACTTTCCTCTGCACTGAACACAAGTACTTTCCTCTGTACTGAACACAAGTACTTTCCTCTGTACTGAACACAAGTACTTTCCTCTGCACTGAACACAAGTACTTTCCTCTGTACTGAACACAAGTACTTTCCTCTGTACTGAACACAAGTACTTTCCTCTGTACTGAACACAAGTACTTTCCTCTGCACTGAACACAAGTACTTTCCTCTGCACTGAACACAAGTACTTTCCTCTGCACTGAACACATGTACTTTCCTCTGTACTGAACACAAGTACTTTCCTCTGTACTGAACACAAGTACTTTCCTCTGTACTGAACACAAGTACTTTCCTCTGCACTGAACACAAGTACTTTCCTCTGTACTGAACACAAGTACTTTCCTCTGTACTGAACACAAGTACTTTCCTCTGTACTGAACACAAGTACTTTCCTCTGTACTGAACACAAGTACTTTCCTCTGTACTGAACACAAGTACTTTCCTCTGTACTGAACACAAGTACTTTCCTCTGTACTGAACACAAGTACTTTCCTCTGCACTGAACACAAGTACTTTCCTCTGCACTGAACACAAGTACTTTCCTCTGTACTGAACACAAGTACTTTCCTCTGCACTGAACACAAGTACTTTCCTCTGTACTGAACACAAGTACTTTCCTCTGTACTGAACACAAGTACTTTCCTCTGCACGGAACACAAGTACTTTCCTCTGCACTGAACACAAGTACTTTCCTCTGCACTGAACACAAGTACTTTCCTCTGCACTGAACACAAGTACTTTCCTCTGTACTGAACACAAGTACTTTCCTCTGTACTGAACACAAGTACTTTCCTCTGCACTGAACACAAGTACTTTCCTCTGCACTGAACACAAGTACTTTCCTCTGCACTGAACACAAGTACTTTCCTCTGCACTGAACACAAGTACTTTCCTCTGTACTGAACACAAGTACTTTCCTCTGTACTGAACACAAGTACTTTCCTCTGTACTGAACACAAGTACTTTCCTCTGTACTGAACACAAGTACTTTCCTCTGCACTGAACACAAGTACTTTCCTCTGCACTGAACACAAGTACTTTCCTCTGTACTGAACACAAGTACTTTCCTCTGTACTGAACACAAGTACTTTCCTCTGTACTGAACACAAGTACTTTCCTCTGCACTGAACACAAGTACTTTCCTCTGCACTGAACACAAGTACTTTCCTCTGTACTGAACACAAGTACTTTCCTCTGTACTGAACACAAGTACTTTCCTCTGTACTGAACACAAGTACTTTCCTCTGCACTGAACACAAGTACTTTCCTCTGCACTGAACACAAGTACTTTCCTCTGTACTGAACACAAGTACTTTCCTCTGTACTGAACACAAGTACTTTCCTCTGTACTGAACACAAGTACTTTCCTCTGCACTGAACACAAGTACTTTCCTCTGCACTGAACACAAGTACTTTCCTCTGCACTGAACACATGTACTTTCCTCTGTACTGAACACAAGTACTTTCCTCTGTACTGAACACAAGTACTTTCCTCTGCACTGAACACAAGTACTTTCCTCTGCACTGAACACAAGTACTTTCCTCTGCACTGAACACAAGTACTTTCCTCTGTACTGAACACAAGTACTTTCCTCTGTACTGAACACAAGTACTTTCCTCTGTACTGAACACAAGTACTTTCCTCTGCACTGAACACAAGTACTTTCCTCTGCACGGAACACAAGTACTTTCCTCTGCACTGAACACATGTACTTTCCTCTGTACTGAACACAAGTACTTTCCTCTGTACTGAACACAAGTACTTTCCTCTGCACTGAACACATGTACTTTCCTCTGTACTGAACACAAGTACTTTCCTCTGTACTGAACACAAGTACTTTCCTCAGCACTGAACACAAGTACTTTCCTCTGTACTGAACACAAGTACTTTCCTCTGCACTGAACACAAGTACTTTCCTCTGCACTGAACACAAGTACTTTCCTCTGTACTGAACACAAGTACTTTCCTCTGTACTGAACACAAGTACTTTCCTCTGTACTGAACACAAGTACTTTCCTCTGCACTGAACACAAGTACTTTCCTCTGCACTGAACACAAGTACTTTCCTCTGCACTGAACACAAGTACTTTCCTCTGTACTGAACACAAGTACTTTCCTCTGTACTGAACACAAGTACTTTCCTCAGCACTGAACACAAGTACTTTCCTCTGCACTGAACACAAGTACTTTCCTCTGCACTGAACACAAGTACTTTCCTCTGTACTGAACACAAGTACTTTCCTCTGCACTGAACACAAGTACTTTCCTCTGCACTGAACACATGTACTTTCCTCTGCACTGAACACAAGTACTTTCCTCTGTACTGAACACAAGTACTTTCCTCTGTACTGAACACAAGTACTTTCCTCTCTACTGAACACAAGTACTTTCCTCTGTACTGAACACAAGTACTTTCCTCTGCACTGAACACAAGTACTTTCCTCTGCACTGAACACAAGTACTTTCCTCTGTACTGAACACAAGTACTTTCCTCTGCACTGAACACAAGTACTTTCCTCTGCACTGAACACAAGTACTTTCCTCTGCACTGAACACAAGTACTTTCCTCTGCACTGAACACAAGTACTTTCCTCTGTACTGAACACAAGTACTTTCCTCTGTACTGAACACAAGTACTTTCCTCTGTACTGAACACAAGTACTTTCCTCTGCACTGAACACAAGTACTTTCCTCTGCACTGAACACAAGTACTTTCCTCTGCACTGAACACATGTACTTTCCTCTGCTACTGAACACAAGTACTTTCCTCTGTACTGAACACAAGTACTTTCCTCTGCACTGAACACAAGTACTTTCCTCTGCACTGAACACAAGTACTTTCCTCTGCACTGAACACAAGTACTTTCCTCTGTACTGAACACAAGTACTTTCCTCTGTACTGAACACAAGTACTTTCCTCTGTACTGAACACAAGTACTTTCCTCTGCACTGAACACAAGTACTTTCCTCTGCACTGAACACAAGTACTTTCCTCTGCACTGAACACAAGTACTTTCCTCTGTACTGAACACAAGTACTTTCCTCTGTACTGAACACAAGTACTTTCCTCAGCACTGAACACATGTACTTTCCTCTGCACTGAACACAAGTACTTTCCTCTGTACTGAACACAAGTACTTTCCTCTGCACTGAACACAAGTACTTTCCTCTGCACTGAACACAAGTACTTTCCTCTGCACTGAACACAAGTACTTTCCTCTGTACTGAACACAAGTACTTTCCTCTGCACTGAACACAAGTACTTTCCTCTGTACTGAACACAAGTACTTTCCTCTGTACTGAACACAAGTACTTTCCTCTGTACTGAACACAAGTACTTTCCTCTGCACTGAACACAAGTACTTTCCTCTGCACTGAACACAAGTACTTTCCTCTGTACTGAACACAAGTACTTTCCTCTGCACTGAACACAAGTACTTTCCTCTGTACTGAACACAAGTACTTTCCTCTGTACTGAACACAAGTACTTTCCTCTGCACTGAACACAAGTACTTTCCTCTGCACTGAACACAAGTACTTTCCTCTGCACTGAACACAAGTACTTTCCTCTGCACTGAACACAAGTACTTTCCTCTGCACTGAACACAAGTACTTTCCTCTGCACTGAACACAAGTACTTTCCTCTGTACTGAACACAAGTACTTTCTTCTGTACTGAACACAAGTACTTTCCTCTGTACTGAACACATGTACTTTCCTCTGTACTGAACACAAGTACTTTCCTCAGCATTGAACACAGTACTTTCCTCTGTACTGAACACAAGTACTTTCCTCTGCACTGAACACAAGTACTTTCCTCTGTACTGAACACAAGTACTTTCCTCTGTACTGAACACAAGTACTTTCCTCTGTACTGAACACAAGTACTTTCTCTGCACTGAACACAAGTACTTTCCTCTGTACTGAACACAAGTACTTTCCTCTGTACTGAACACAAGTACTTTCCTCTGCACTGAACACAAGTACTTTCCTCTGCACTGAACACAAGTACTTTCCTCTGTACTGAACACAAGTACTTTCCTCTGTACTGAACACAAGTACTTTCCTCTGTACTGAACACAAGTACTTTCCTCTGTACTGAACACAAGTACTTTCCTCTGTACTGAACACAAGTACTTTCCTCTGTACTGAACACAAGTACTTTCCTCTGCACTGAACACAAGTACTTTCCTCTGCACTGAACACAAGTACTTTCCTCTGTACTGAACACAAGTACTTTCCTCTGTACTGAACACAAGTACTTTCCTCTGCACTGAACACATGTACTTTCCTCTGTACTGAACACAAGTACTTTCCTCTGTACTGAACACAAGTACTTTCCTCTGCACTGAACACAAGTACTTTCCTCTGTACTGAACACAAGTACTTTCCTCTGCACTGAACACAAGTACTTTCCTCTGCACTGAACACAAGTACTTTCCTCTGTACTGAACACAAGTACTTTCCTCTGTACTGAACACAAGTACTTTCCTCTGTACTGAACACAAGTACTTTCCTCTGCACTGAACACAAGTACTTTCCTCTGCACTGAACACAAGTACTTTCCTCTGCACTGAACACAAGTACTTTCCTCTGCACTGAACACAAGTACTTTCCTCTGTACTGAACACAAGTACTTTCCTCTGTACTGAACACAAGTACTTTCCTCAGCACTGAACACAAGTACTTTCCTCTGTACTGAACACAA
>NW_027455678.1:0-32616 GCF_040206685.1 Ascaphus truei
TTCCAGTCCAAACACTACAAAGTATAGAGTTCCAAGAATATATTGTCCTTAACTGTGGTGCTGGGAATCCATCCCTGGCGCCTCCAGGAAATCCTTCTGGAACTGTGACTCCTCCAGACAGGGGGTCAGCTCTGCTCCCTCAGCAGGGTGTGGAGGTTCCGCTGCTGGGGGAGGGTCCCAGCCAGTCCCAGCAGGCTCTGCGTCCAGCAGGCCTGGGGAACCGTACAAACCAACGTCCCTCCATGTTGGGGACAGTCGTTCCTCTGAAGTTCAGTATAAATGAACTTGGTGCAGCTGCAGAATGCCTGGCTGGAGGAGCTCAACCTCCCGCATGGTAGGAAGTCTGTGTTCTACAGCCTCTCTATAATCTACACAGAGTGACACACGCTCACCAATACGTGCTCTCACACACAAATGCACACGCTACATGCTCACACACGCACACGTGCCGACGTGTGCTCACACACACACGCCCCTGTATCCTGCCACCCTACACACACCCACACACACACACGCCCCTGTATCCGCCACCCTACACACACACACCCACACACACGCCCCTGTATCCAGCCACCCTACACACCACACACCCACACACACCTGCCCTCACCGATACATGCTCACAAACAAACGCACATCGCGCACCGATAGTGCACACGCACATACGTGCTGACGCTCTAGCACACAGGCTCCCTGCCCCTCGCTCCCTGCCCCTCTCATCCCTCGCTCCATGCCCCTCTCTCCCTGCCATTCTCTCCCTCGCTCCCTGTCCCTCTCTCCCTCGCTCCCTGCCACTCTCTCCCTCCCTCCCTGCCCCTCTCTCCCTGTCCCTCTCTCAATCCCTCCCTGTCCCTCTCTCAATCCCTCCCTGCACCTCCCTCCCTCCCTGCACCTCCCTCCCTCCCTCCCTGCACCTCCCTCCCTCCCTCCCTGCACCTCCCTCCCTCCTACACCTCCCTCCCTGCACCTTTCTCCCTCGATCTGCACCTCTATCACTCCCTCTCTGCACCTCTCTCCCTCCCTCCCTGCACCTCTCTCCCTCGATCTGCACCTCTATCACTCCCTCTCTGCACCTCTCTCCCTCCCTCCTGCACCTCTCTCCCTCCACCTCTCTCCCTCCCTGCACCTCTCTCACTCCCTCCCTGCACCCTCTCTCCCTCCCTCTCTGCACCTCTCTCCCTCCCTCTCTGCACCTCTCTCCCCCTCCCGTTGCCTCTCTGCCCCTGCTCCTCCCCCCTCCCTCTCTGCCCCCTCCCCCCTCCCTCTCTGCCCCCTCCCTCTCTCTCTCCCCCCTCTCTCCCCCCCTCTCTCCCCCGTCTCTCTGCCCCCTCTCCCTGCCCCCCCCTCTCCCTGCTCTCCCTTATCTCTCGACCCTCGCACTTCCACCTCTCTCTGCCCTCGCACTTCCACCCTCTCTCTGCCCCGCACTTTCCCCTCTCTCTGCCCCTGCACTTTCCCCTCTCTCTGCCCCCGCACTTTCCCCTCTCTCTGCCCCCGCACTTTCCCCTCTCTCTGCCCCCGCACTTCCCCTCTCTCTGCCCCGCACTTTCCCCCTCTCTCTGCCCCCGCACTTCCCCCTCTCTCTGCCCACCGCACTTTCCCCTCTCTCTGCCCCCGCACTTCCCCCTCTCTCTCTCTGCCTCCTCTCCCCCCTCTCTGCCCCCCCCTCTCTCCTGCCCCCCTCTCTCTCTCCCCCCTCTCTCTCTCCCCCTCTCTCCCTCTCCCCCCCCCTCTCCTATCTCCCATCCTCTATCCCCCCCTCTCTCTGCCCCGCACTTTCCCTCTCTCCTGCCCCGCACTTCCCCTCTCTGCCCCCGGCACTTTCCCCTCTCTCTGCCCCCGCACTTTCCCCTCTCATCTGCCCCCGCACTTTCCCCTCTCTCTGCCCCTGCACTTTCCCCTCTCTCTCTCTGCCTCCTCTCCCCCCTCTCTGCCCCCCTCTCTCTGCCCCCTCTCTCTCTCCCCCCCCTCTCTCCCCCCCTCTCCTCTCTCCATCCTCTATCCCCCCTCCTCTCTCTGCCTCCTCCCCCCCTCTCTCTCCCCCCCCTCTCCTCTCTCCCCCATCCCTCTTCACCCCCCCCCTCCTCTCTCTGCTCTCCCCCCTCTCTCTGCCCCCTCTCTCTCTGCCTCCTGTCCCCCTCTCTCTCTACCCCCCTCCTCTCTCCCATCCTCTCTCCCCCCTCCTATCTCTGCTATCCCCCCCTCTCTCTGCCCCCCTCTCTCTCCCCCCCTCCTCTCTCCCCCCCTCTCTCCCCCCCTCCTCTCTCTGCCTCCTCTCCCCCTCTCTCTCCCCCCTCTCTCTCCCCCCCTCTCTCTGACCCCCCCCATCTCTCTGCCCCTGTACTGCCCCCCCCCCACGGAGTATTAAACCTCCTGTACCTGCAGGGCCTGACACTCAGTAAGGCGGCGGAGGTACTGGAGCGGGACGGTCCCAACGCCCTCACACCCCCTCCCACCACCCCTGAATGGATCAAGTTTTGCCGCCAGCTGTTTGGGGGATTCTCCATCCTACTCTGGATCGGCGCCTTCTCTGCTTCCTGGCGTACGGCATCCAGGCGGGGACCGAGGATGATCCAGCAAACGACAATGTGAGCAGCACAGCTATCTCTCACCCCCCCCCCCCCCCGCCGGTGTGTGTGGGTGTGTGTGTGTAGGGTGGCTGGATACAGGGGCGTGTGTGTGGGTGTGTGTGTGTAGGGTGGCTGGATACAGGGCGTGTGTGTGTGTGGGTGTGTGTAGGGTGGCAGGATACAGGGGCGTGTGTGTGTGTGGGTGTGTGTGTGTAGGGTGGCAGGATACAGGGGCGTGTGTGTGTGTGTGGGTGTGTGTAGGGTGGCAGGATACAGGGGTGTGTGTGTAGGGTGGCAGGATACAGGGGAGCGTGTGTGTGGGTGTGTGTAGGGTGGCAGGATACAGGGAGCGTGTGTGTGGGTGTGTGTAGGGTGGCAGGATACAGGGGAGTGTGTGTGTGGGTGTGTGTAGGGTGGCAGGACACAGGGGAGCGTGTGTGTGGGGTGTGTGTAGGGTGGCAGGATACAGGGGGGTGTGTGTGTGGGTGTGTGTAGGGTGGCAGGATACAGGGGAGCATGTGTGTGGGTGTGTGTAGGGTGGCAGGATACAGGGGCGTGTGTGTGGGTGTGTGTAGGGTGGCAGGATACAGGGGAGCGTGTGTGTGGGTGTGTGTGTAGGGTGGCAGGATACAGGGGAGCGTGTGTGTGTGTGTGTTGGGTGGCAGGATACAAGGGAGTGTGTGTGTGGGTGTGTGTAGGGTGGCAGGATACAGGGGAGGCGTGTGTGTGGGGTGTGTGTAGGGTGGCAGGATACAGGGGAGCGTGTGTGTGGGTGTGTGTGTAGGGTGGCAGGATACAGGGGAGCGTGTGTGTGGGTGTGTGGGTGTGTGTAGGGTGGCAGGATACAGAGGAGTGTGTGTGTGGTGTGTGTAGGGTGGCAGGATACAGGGGTGTGTGGGTGTGTGTAGGGTGGCTGGATACAGGGGAGCGTGTGTGTGGTTGTGTGTAGGGTGGCAGGATACAGGGGTGTGTGGGCGTGTGTGGGTGTGTGTAGGGTGGCAGGATACAGGGGTGTGTGGGCGTGTGTAGGGTATGTGTAGGGGGGCAGGATACAGGGGATCGTGTGTGTGTGTTTGTGGGGGTGTGTAGGGTGGCAGGATACAGGGGTGTGTGTGTGTGGGTGTGTGTAGGGAGGCAGGATACACGGGAGTGTGCGTGTGTGTAGGGTGGCAGGATACAGGGGTGTGTGGGTGTGTAGGGTGTCAGGATACAGGGGAGCGTGTGTGGGTGGGTGTAGGATAGCAGGATACAGGGGTGTGTGTGTAGGGTGGCAGGATACAGGGGTGCGTGGGTGTGTGTAGGGTGGCAGGATACAGGGGAGCGTGTGTGTGGGTGTGTGTAGGGTGGCAGGATACAAGGGAGTGTGTGTGTGGGTGTGTGTAGGGTGGCAGGATACAGGGGAGCGTGTGTGTGGGTGTGTGGTAGGGTGGCAGGATACAGGGGAGCGTGTGTGTGTGTGTGTGTTGGGTGGCAGGATACAAGGGAGTGTGTGTGTGGGTGTGTGTAGGGTGGCAGGATACAGGGGAGCGTGTGTTGTGGGTGTGTGTAGGGTGGCAGGATACAGGGGAGCGTGTGTGTGGGTGTGTGTGTAGGGTGGCAGGATACAGGGGAGCGTGTGTGTGGGTGTGTGGGTGTGTGTAGGGTGGCAGGATACAGAGGAGTGTGTGTGTGGGTGTGTGTAGGGTGGCAGGATACAGGGGAGCGTGTGTGTGTGTGTGTTGGGTGGCAGGATACAAGGGAGTGTGTGTGTGGGTGTGTGTAGGGTGGCAGGATACAGGGGAGCGTGTGTGTGGGTGGGTGTAGGGTGGCAGGATACAGGGGAGCGTGTGTGTGGGTGTGTGTGTAGGGTGGCAGGATACAGGGGAGCGTGTGTGTGGGTGTGTGGGTGTGTGTAGGGTGGCAGGATACAGAGAGTGTGTGTGTGGTGTGTGTAGGGTGGCAGGATACAGGGGTGTGTGGGTGTGTGTAGGGTGGCTGGATACAGGGGAGCGTGTGTGTGGTTGTGTGTAGGGTGGCAGGATACAGGGGTGTGTGGGCGTGTGTGGGTGTGTGTAGGGTGGCAGGATACAGGGGTGTGTGGCGTGTGTAGGGTATGTGTAGGGGGGCAGGATACAGGGGATCGTGTGTGTGTGTTTGTGGGGTGTGTAGGGTGGCAGGATACAGGGGTGTGTGTGTGTGGGTGTGTGTAGGGAGGCAGGATACACGGGAGTGTGCGTGTGTGTAGGGTGGCAGGATACAGGGGTGTGTGTGGGTGTGTAGGGTGTCAGGATACAGGGGAGCGTGTGTGGGTGGGTGTAGGATAGCAGGATACAGGGGTGTGTGTGTAGGGTGGCAGGATACAGGGGTGCGTGGGTGTGTGTAGCGGTGGCAGGATACAGGGGAGCGTGTGTGTGGGTGTGTGTAGGGTGGCAGGATACAGAGGCGTGTGTGTGGGTGTGTGTAGCGTGGCAGGATACAGGTGTGTGTGGGTGTGTAGGGTGGCAGGATAGAGAGGCGTGTGTGTGGGTGTGTGTAGGGTGGCAGGATACAGGGGGAGTGTGTGTGTGGGTGTGTAGCGTGGCAGGATACAGGTGTGTGTGTGTGTAGGGTGGCAGGATACAGGGGGAGCGTGTGTGTGTGGGTGTGTGTACGGTGGCAGGATACAAGGGAGCGTGTGTGTGTGTGTAGGGTGGCAGGATACAGGGGAGCGTGTGTGTGGGTGTGTGTAGGGTGGCAGGATACAGGGGAGTGTGTGTGTGGGTGTGTGTAGGAAGGCAGTATACAGGGGAGCGTGTGTGTGGGTGTGTGTAGGGTGGCAGAATAAGGGGGCGTGGGTGTGTGTAGGGTGGCAGGATACAGGGGAGTGTGTGTGTGGGTGTGTGTAGGGTGGCAGGATACAGGGGAGTGTGTGTGTGGGTGTGTGTAGGGTGGCAGAATACAGGGGAGCGTGGATGTGGGTGTGTGTAGGGTGGCAGGATACAGGGGAGCGTGTGTGTGGGTGTGTGTAGGGTGGCAGGATACAGGGGTGTGTGTGTGTGGGTGTGTGTAGGGTGTCAGGATACAGGGGAGCATGTGTGTGGGAGTGTGTAGGGTGGCAGGATACAGGGGAGCGTGGATGTGGGTGTGTGTAGGGTGTCAGGATACAGGGGAGCGTGGATGTGGGTGTGTGTAGGGTGGCAGGATACAGGGGAGCGTGTGTGTGTGGGTGTGTGTAGGGTGGCAGGATACAGGGGTGTGTGGGTGTGTGTAGGGTGGCTGGATACAGGGGAGCGTGTGTGTGGTTGTGTGTAGGGTGGCAGGATACAGGGGTGTGTGGGCGTGTGTGGGTGTGTGTAGGGTGGCAGGATACAGGGGTGTGTGGGCGTGTGTAGGGTGGCAGGATACAGGGGTGTGTGGGCGTGTGTAGGGTATGTGTAGGGGGGCAGGATACAGGGGATCGTGTGTGTGTGTTTGTGGGTGTGTGTAGGGTGGCAGGATACAGGGGTGTGTGTGTGTGGGTGTGTGTAGGGAGGCAGGATACACGGGAGTGTGCGTGTGTGTAGGGTGGCAGGATACAGGGGTGTGTGTGGGTGTGTGTAGGATAGCAGGATACAGGGGTGTGTGTGTGTAGGGTGGCAGGATACAGGTGTGTGTGTGTGTAGGGTGGCAGGATACAGGGGAGCGTGTGTGTGTGGGTGTGTGTACGGTGGCAGGATACAAGGGAGCGTGTGTGTGTGTGTGGGTGTGTGTAGGGTGTCAGGATACAGGGGAGCGTGTGTGGGTGGGTGTAGGATAGCAGGATACAGGGGTGTGTGTGTAGGGTGGCAGGATACATGGGGTGTGTGGGTGTGTGTAGGGTGGCAGGATACAGGGGAGCGTGTGTGTGGGTGTGTGTAGGGTGGCAGGATACAGAGGCGTGTGTGTGGGTGTGTGTAGCGTGGCAGGATACAGGTGTGTGTGGGTGTGTAGGGTGGCAGGATACAGAGGCGTGTGTGTGGGTGTGTGTAGGGTGGCAGGATACAGGGGAGTGTGTGTGTGGGTGTGTAGCGTGGCAGGATACAGGTGTGTGTGTGTGTAGGGTGGCAGGATACAGGGGAGCGTGTGTGTGTGGGTGTGTGTACGGTGGCAGGATACAAGGGAGCGTGTGTGTGTGTGTGGGTGTGTGTAGGGTGGCAGGATACAGGGGAGCGTGTGTGTGGGTGTGTGTAGGGTGGCAGGATACAGGGGAGTGTGTGTGTGGGTGTGTGTAGGGTGGCAGTATACAGGGGAGCGTGTGTGTGGGTGTGTGTAGGGTGGCAGAATAAGGGGGCGTGGGTGTGTGTAGGGTGGCAGGATACAGGGGAGTGTGTGTGTGGGTGTGTGTAGGGTGGCAGGATACAGGGGAGTATGTGTGTGGGTGTGTGTAGGGTGGCAGGATACAGGGGAGCGTGGATGTGGGTGTGTGTAGGGTGGCAGGATACAGGGGAGCGTGTGTGTGGGTGTGTGTAGGGTGGCAGGATACAGGGGTGTGTGTGTGTGTGGGTGTGTGTAGGGTGTCAGGATACAGGGGAGCATGTGTGTGGGAGTGTGTAGGGTGGCAGGATACAGGGGAGCGTGGATGTGGGTGTGTGTAGGGTGTCAGGATACAGGGGAGCGTGTGTGTGGGTGTGTGTAGGGTGGCAGGATACAGTGGAGCGTGTGTGTGGGTGTGTGTAGGGTGGCAGGATACAGGGGAGCGTGTGTGTGTGGGTGTGTGTAGGGTGGCAGGATACAGGGGAGCGTGTGTGTGGGTGTGTGTAGGGTGGCAGGATACAGGGGTGTGTGTGTGTGGGTGTGTGTAGGGTGGCAGGATACAGGGGAGCGTGTGTGTGGGTGTGTGTAGGGTGTCAGGATACAGGGGAGCGTGTGTGTGGGTGTGTGTAGGGTGGCAGGATACAGTGGAGCGTGTGTGTGGGTGTGTGTAGGGTGGCAGGATACAGGGGAGCGTGTGTGTGTGGGTGTGTGTAGGGTGGCAGGATACAGGGGAGCGTGTGTGTGGGTGTGTGTAGGGTGGCAGGATACAGGGGTGTGTGTGTGTGTGGGTGTGTGTAGGGTGGCAGGATACAGGGGAGCGTGTGTGTGGGTGTGTGTAGGGTGGCAGGATACAGGGGAATGTGTGTGTGTGGGTGTTTGTAGGGTGGCAGGATACAGGGAGCGTGTGTGTGTGTGTGTGTGTGTGTGTGGCAGGATACAGGGGAGCGTGTGTGTGGGTGTGTGGGTGTGTGAAGGGTGGCAGGAAACAGAGGAGCGTGTGTGTGAAGTGTGTAGGGTGGCAGGATACAGATTAGTGTGTGTGGGTGTGTGTAGGGTGGCAGGATACAGGGGTGTGTGGGTGTGTGTAGGGTGGCAGGATACAGGGGAGCGTGTGTGTGGGTGTGTGTAGGATGGCAGGATATAGGGGTGTGTGGGCGTGTGTGGGTGTGTGTAGGGTGGCAGGATACAGGGGTGTGTGGGCGTGTGTAGGGTATGTGTAGGGGGCAGGATACAGGGGAGCGTGTGTGTGTGTTTGTGGGTGTGTGTAGGGTGGCAGGATACAGGGGTGGGTGTGTGTAGGGTGGCAGGATACACGGGAGTCTGCGTGTGTGTAGGGTGGCAGGATACAGGGGTGTGTGTGGGTGTGTGTAGGGTGTCAGGATACAGGGGAGCGTGTGTGGGTTGGTGTAAGATAGCAGAATACAGGGGTATGTGTGTAGGGTGGCAGGATACAGGGGTGTGTGGGTGTGGGTGTGTGTAGGGTGGCAGGATACAGGGGAGCGTGTGTGTGGGTGTGTGTAGGGTGGCAGGATACAGGGGAGCGTGTGTGTGGGTGTGTGTAGGGTGGCAGGATACAGGGGTGTGTGTGTGTGTGTGTGTGGGTGTGTGTAGGGTGGCAGGATACAGGGCTGTGTGTGTGTGTGGGTGTGTGTAGGGTGGCAGGATACAGGGGTGTGTGGGTGTGTGTAGGGTGGCAGGATACAGAGGAGCGTGTGTGTGGGTGTGTGTAGGATTGCAGGATACAGGGGTGTGTGGGCGTGTGTAGGGTATGTGTAGGGGGCAGGATACAGGGGAGCGTGTGTGTGTGTTTGTGGGTGAGTGTAGGGTGGCAGGATACAGGGGTGTGTGTGTGTGTGGGTGTGTGTAGGGTGGCAGGATACACGGGAGTGTGCGTGTGTGTAGGGTGTCAGGATACAGAGGAGCGTGCGTGGGTTGGTGTAGGATAGCAGAATACAGGGGTGTGTGTGTAGGGTGGCAGGATACAGGGGTGTGTGGGTGTGTGTAGGGTGGCAGGATACAGGGGAGCGTGTGGGTGTGTGTAGGGTGGCAGGATACAGGGAGCGTGTGTGTGGGTGTGTGTAGGGTGGCAGGATACAGGGGAGCGTGTGTGTGGGTGTGTGTAGGGTGGCAGGATACTGGGGTGTGTGTGTGTGTGTGTGTGTGTGGGTGTGTGTAGGGTGGCAGGATACAGGGGTGTGTGGGTGTGTGTAGGGTGGCAGGCTACAGGGGAGCATGTGTGTGGGTGTGTGTAGGGTGGCAGGATACAGGGGAGCGTGTGGGTGTGTGTAGGGTGGCACGATACAGGGGTGTGTGTGTGTATGGGTGTGTGTAGGGTGGCAGGATACAGGGGAGCGTGTGTGTGGGTGTGTGTAGGGTGGCAGGATACAGGGGAGTGTGTGTGTGGGTGGGTAGGGTGGCAGCATACAGGGGAGTGTGTGTGTGGGTGTGTGTAGGGTGGCAGGATACAGGGGAGCGTGTGTGTTGGTGTGTGTAGGGTGGCAGGATACAGGGGAGCGTGTGTGTGGGTGTGTGTAGGGTGGCAGGATACAGGGGTGTGTGTGTGTGGGTGTGTGTAGGGTGGCAGGATACAGGGGCGTGTGTGTGGGTGGGTGTAGGGTGGCAGGATACAGGGAGCGTGTGTGTGGCAGGATACAGGGGAGTGTGTGTGTGGGTGTGTGTGTAGGGTGGCAGGATACAGGGGAGCGTGTGTGTGGGTGTGTGTGTAGGGTGGCAGGATACAGGGGAGCGTGTGTGTGGGTGTGTGGGTGTGTGTAGGGTGGCAGGATACAGGGGTGTGTGTGTGTGTGTGTGTGTGTGTGTGGGTGTGTGTAGGGTGGCAGGATACAGGGGAGCGTGTGTGTGGGTGTGTGTAGGGTGGCAGGATACAGGGAGCGTGTGTGGGTGTGTGTAGGGTGGCAGGATACAGGGGAGTGTGTGTGTGGGTGTGTGTAGGGTGGCAGGACACAGGGGAGCGTGTGTGTGGGTGTGTGTAGGGTGGCAGGATACAGGGGTGTGTGTGTGTGTGTGTGTGGGTGTGTGTAGGGTGGCAGGATACAGGGGAGCATGTGTGTGGGTGTGTGTAGGGTGGCAGGATACAGGGGCGTGTGTGTCGGTGTGTGTAGGGTGGCAGGATACAGGGAGCGTGTGTGTGTGGCAGGATACAGGGGAGCGTGTGTGTGTGTGTGTTGGGTGGCAGGATACAGGGGAGTGTGTGTGTGGGTGTGTGTAGGGTGGCAGGATACAGGGGAGCGTGTGTGTGGGTGTGTGTAGGGTGGCAGGATACAGGGGAGCGTGTGGGTGTGTGTAGGGTGGCAGGATACAGGGGAGCGTGTGTGTGGGTGTGTGTAGGGTGGCAGGATACAGGGGTGTGTGGGCGTGTGTGTGTGTGTGTGTAGGGTGGCAGGATACAGGGGTGTGTGGGCGTGTGTAGGGTATGTGTAGGGTGGCAGGATACAGGGGTGTGTGTGTGTGGGTGTGTGTAGGGAGGCAGGATACACGGGAGTGTGCGTGTGTGTAGGGTGGCAGGATACAGGGGTGTGTGTGGGTGTGTAGGGTGTCGGGATACAGGGGAGCGTGTGTGGGTGGGTGTAGGATAGCAGGATACAGGGGTGTGTGTGTAGGGTGGCAGGATACAGGGGTGTGTGGGTGTGTGTAGGGTGGCAGGATACAGGGGAGCGTGTGTGTGGGTGTGTGTAGGGTGGCAGGATACAGAGGCGTGTGTGTGGGTGTGTGTAGGGTGGCAGGATACAGGGGAGTGTGTGTGTGGGTGTGTAGCGTGGCAGGATACAGGTGTGTGTGTGTGTGTGTGTAGGGTGGCAGGATACAGGGGAGCGTGTGTGTGTGGGTGTGTGTACGGTGGCAGGATACAAGGGAGCGTGTGTGTGTGTGTGGGTGTGTGTAGGGTGGCAGGATACAGGGGAGCGTGTGTGTGGGTGTGTGTAGGGTGGCAGGATACAGGGGAGTGTGTGTGTGGGTGTGTGTAGGGTGGCAGTATACAGGGGAGCGTGTGTGTGGGTGTGTGTAGGGTGGCAGGATAAAGGGGCGTGGGTGTGTGTAGGGTGGCAGGATACAGGGGAGTGTGTGTGTGGGTGTGTGTAGGGTGGCAGGATACAGGGGAGTGTGTGTGTGGGTGTGTGTAGGGTGGCAGGATACAGGGGAGCGTGGATGTGGGTGTGTGTAGGGTGGCAGGATACAGGGGAGCGTGTGTGTGGGTGTGTGTAGGGTGGCAGGATACAGGGGTGTGTGTGTGTGTGTGGGTGTGTGTAGGGTGGCAGGATACAGGGGAGCATGTGTGTGGGAGTGTGTAGGGTGGCAGGATACAGGGGAGCGTGGATGTGGGTGTGTGTAGGGTGGCAGGATACAGAGGAGCGTGGATGTGGGTGTGTGTAGGGTGGCAGGATACAGGGGAGCGTGTGTGTGTGGGTTTGTGTAGGGTGGCAGGATACAGGGGAGCGTGTGTGTGGGTGTGTGTAGGGTGGCAGGATACAGGGGTGTGTGTGTGTGGGTGTGTGTAGGGTGGCAGGATACAGGGGAGCGTGTGTGTGGGTGTGTGTAGGGTGGCAGGATACAGGGGAACGTGTGTGTGTGGGTGTGTGTAGGGTGGCAGGATACAGGGAGCGTGTGTGTGTGTGTGTGTGTGGCAGGATACAGGGGAGCGTGTGTGTGGGTGTGTGGGTGTGTGGGTGTGTGAAGGGTGGCAGGAAACAGAGGAGTGTGTGTGTGAAGTGTGTAGGGTGGCAGGATACAGATTAGTGTGTGTGGGTGTGTGTAGGGTGGCAGGATACAGGGGTGTGTGGGTGTGTGTAGGGTGGCAGGATACAGGGGAGCGTGTGTGTGGGTGTGTGTAGGATGGCAGGATACAGGGGTGTGTGGGCGTGTGTGGGTGTGTGTAGGGTGGCAGGATACAGGGGTGTGTGGGCGTGTGTAGGGTATGTGTAGGGGGCAGGATACAGGGGAGCGTGTGTGTGTGTGTGTGGGTGTGTGTAGGGTGGCAGGATACAGGGGTGTGTGTGTGTGGGTGTGTGTAGGGTGGCAGGATACACGGGAGTGTGCGTGTGTGTAGGGTGTCAGGATACAGGGGTGTGTGTGTGGGTTGGTGTAGGATAGCAGAATACAGGGGTGTGTGTTTAGGGTGGCAGGATACAGGGGTGTGTGGGTGTGTGTAGGGTGGCAGGATACAGGGGAGCGTGTGTGTGGGTGTGTGTAGGGTGGCAGGATACAGGGGAGCGTGTGTGTGGGTGTGTGTAGGGTGGCAGCATACACGGGAGCGTGTGTGTGGGTGTGTGTAGGGTGGCAGGATACAGGGGTGTGTGTGTGTGTGTGTGTGGGTGTGTGTAGGGTGGCAGGATACAGGGCTGTGTATGTGTGTGTGTGTGGGTGTGTGTAGGGTGGCAGGATACAGGGGTGTGTGGGTGTGTGTAGGGTGGCTGGATACAGGGGAGCGTGTGTGTGGGTGTGTGTAGGATGGCAGGATACAGGGGTGTGTGGGCGTGTGTATGGTATGTGTAGGGGGCAGGATACAGGGGAGCGTGTGTGTGTGTTTGTGGGTGTGTGTAGGGTGGCAGGATACAGGGGTGTGTGTGTGTGGGTGTGTGTAGGGTGGCAGGATACACGGGAGTGTGCGTGTGTGTAGGGTGTCAGGATACAGGGGAGCGTGTGTGGGTTGGTGTAGGATAGCAGAATACAGGGGTGTGTGTGTAGGGTGGCAGGATACAGGGGTGTGTGGGTGTGTGTAGGGTGGCAGGATACAGGGGAGCGTGTGTGTGGGTGTGTGTAGGGTGGCAGGATACAGGGAGCGTGTGTGTGGGTGTGTGTAGGGTGGCAGGATACAGGGGAGCGTGTGTGTAGGGTGGCAGGATACAGGGGTGTGTGTAGGGTGGCAGGCTACAGGGGAGCATGTGTGTGGGTGTGTGTAGGGTGGCAGGATACAGGGGAGCATGTGTGTGGGTGTGTGTAGGGTGGCAGGATACAGGGGTGTGTGTGTGTATGGGTGTGTGTAGGGTGGCAGGATACAGGGGAGCGTGTGTGTGGGTGTGTGTAGGGTGGCAGGATACAGGGGAGTGTGTGTGTGGGTGTGTAGGGTGGCAGGATACAGGGGAGTGTGTGTGTGGGTGTGTGTAGGGTGGCAGGATACAGGGGAGCGTGTGTGTGGGTGTGTGTAGGGTGGCAGGATACAGGGGAGCGTGTGTGTGGGTGTGTGTAGGGTGGCAGGATACAGGGGTGTGTGTGGGTGTGTGTAGGGTGGCAGGATACAGGGGCGTGTGGGTGGGTGTAGGGTGGCAGGATACAGGGAGCGTGTGTGTGGCAGGATACAGGGGAGCGTGTGTGTGTTGGGTGGCAGGATACAGGGGAGTGTGTGTGTGGGTGTGTGTAGGGTGGCAGGATACAGGGGAGCGTGTGTGTGGGTGTGTGTAGGGTGGCAGGATACAGGGGAGCGTGTGTGTGGGTGTGGGTGTAGGGTGGCAGGATACAGGGGAGCGTGTGTGTGGGTGTGTGGGTGTGTGTAGGGTGGCAGGATACAGAGGAGTGTGTGTGTGGGTGTGTGTAGGGTGGCAGGATACAGGGGTGTGTGGGTGTGTGTAGGGTGGCAGGATACAGGGGAGCGTGTGTGTGGGTGTGTGTAGGGTGGCAGGATACAGGGGTGTGTGGGCGTGTGTGGGTGTGTGTAGGGTGGCAGGATACAGGGGTGTGTGGGCGTGTGTAGGGTATGTGTAGGGTGGCAGGATACAGGGGATCGTGTGTGTGTTTTTGTGGGTGTGTGTAGGGTGGCAGAATACAGGGGTGTGTGTGTGTGGGTGTGTGTAGGGAGGCAGGATACACGGGAGTGTGCGTGTGTGTAGGGTGGCAGGATACAGGGGAGCGTGTGTGTGTGGGTGTGTAGGGTGTCAGGATACAGGGGAGCGTGTGTGGGTGGGTGTAGGATATCAGGATACAGGGGTGTGTGTGTAGGTTGGCAGGATACAGGGGTGTGTGGGTGTGTGTAGGGTGGCAGGATACAGGGGAGCGTGTGTGTGGGTGTGTGTAGGGTGGCAGTATACAGGGGAGCGTGTGTGTGTGGGTGTGTGTAGGGTGGCAGGATACAGGGGAGTGTGTGTGTGGGTGTGTGTAGGGTGGCAGGATACAGGGGGGGGTGTGTGTGGGTGTGTGTAGGGTGGCAGGATACAGGGGAGCGTGTGGGTGTGTGTAAGGTGGCAGGATACAGGGGCGTGGGTGTGTGTAGGGTGGCAGGATACAGGGGAGTGTGTGTGGGTGTGTGTAGGGTGGCAGGATACAGGGGAGTGTGTGTGTGGGTGTGTGTAGGGTGGCAGGATACAGGGGAGCGTGGGTGTGGGTGTGTGTAGGGTGGCAGGATACAGGGGAGCGTGTGTGTGGGTGTGTGTAGGGTCGCAGGTTACAGGGGAGTGTGTGTGTGGGTGTGTGTAGGGTGGCAGGATACAGGGAGCGTGTGTGTGTGTGTGTGGCAGGATACAGGGGAGCGTGTGTGTGTGTGTGTAGGGTGGCAGGATACAGGGGAGTGTGTGTGTGTGGGTGTGTGTAGGGTGGCAGGATACAGGGGAGCGTGTGTGTGGGTGTGTGTAGGGTGGCAAGATACAGGGGAGCATGTGTGTGGGTGTGTGTGTAGGGTGGCAGGATACAGGGGCGTGTGTGTGGGTGTGTGGGTGTGTGTAGGGTGGCAGGATACAGGGGTGTGTGGGTGTGTGTAGGGTGGCAGGATACAGGGGAACGTGTGTGTGGGTGTGTGAAGGGTGGCAGGATACAGGGGAGCGTGTGTGTGGGTGTGTGTAGGGTGGCAGGATACAGGGGAGCGTGTGGGTGTGTGTAGGGTGGCAGGATACAGGGGAGCGTGTGTGTGGGTGTGTGTAGGGTGGCAGGATACAGGGGTGTGTGGGCGTGTGTGTGTGTGTGTGTGTAGGGTGGCAGGATACAGGGGTGTGTGGGCGTGTGTAGGGTATGTGTAGGGTGGCAGGATACAGGGGTGTGTGTGTGTGGGTGTGTGTAGGGAGGCAGGATACACGGGAGTGTGCGTGTGTGTAGGGTGGCAGGATACAGGGGTGTGTGTGGGTGTGTAGGGTGTCGGGATACAGGGGAGCGTGTGTGGGTGGGTGTAGGATAGCAGGATACAGGGGTGTGTGTGTAGGGTGGCAGGATACAGGGGTGTGTGGGTGTGTGTAGGGTGGCAGGATACAGGGGAGCGTGTGTGTGGGTGTGTGTAGGGTGGCAGGATACAGAGGCGTGTGTGTGGGTGTGTGTAGGGTGGCAGGATACAGGGGAGTGTGTGTGTGGGTGTGTAGCGTGGCAGGATACAGGTGTGTGTGTGTGTGTGTGTAGGGTGGCAGGATACAGGGGAGCGTGTGTGTGTGGGTGTGTGTACGGTGGCAGGATACAAGGGAGCGTGTGTGTGTGTGTGGGTGTGTGTAGGGTGGCAGGATACAGGGGAGCGTGTGTGTGGGTGTGTGTAGGGTGGCAGGATACAGGGGAGTGTGTGTGTGGGTGTGTGTAGGGTGGCAGTATACAGGGGAGCGTGTGTGTGGGTGTGTGTAGGGTGGCAGGATAAAGGGGCGTGGGTGTGTGTAGGGTGGCAGGATACAGGGGAGTGTGTGTGTGGGTGTGTGTAGGGTGGCAGGATACAGGGGAGTGTGTGTGTGGGTGTGTGTAGGGTGGCAGGATACAGGGGAGCGTGGATGTGGGTGTGTGTAGGGTGGCAGGATACAGGGGAGCGTGTGTGTGGGTGTGTGTAGGGTGGCAGGATACAGGGGTGTGTGTGTGTGTGTGGGTGTGTGTAGGGTGGCAGGATACAGGGGAGCATGTGTGTGGGAGTGTGTAGGGTGGCAGGATACAGGGGAGCGTGGATGTGGGTGTGTGTAGGGTGGCAGGATACAGAGGAGCGTGGATGTGGGTGTGTGTAGGGTGGCAGGATACAGGGGAGCGTGTGTGTGTGGGTTTGTGTAGGGTGGCAGGATACAGGGGAGCGTGTGTGTGGGTGTGTGTAGGGTGGCAGGATACAGGGGTGTGTGTGTGTGGGTGTGTGTAGGGTGGCAGGATACAGGGGAGCGTGTGTGTGGGTGTGTGTAGGGTGGCAGGATACAGGGGAACGTGTGTGTGTGGGTGTGTGTAGGGTGGCAGGATACAGGGAGCGTGTGTGTGTGTGTGTGTGTGGCAGGATACAGGGGAGCGTGTGTGTGGGTGTGTGGGTGTGTGGGTGTGTGAAGGGTGGCAGGAAACAGAGGAGTGTGTGTGTGAAGTGTGTAGGGTGGCAGGATACAGATTAGTGTGTGTGGGTGTGTGTAGGGTGGCAGGATACAGGGGTGTGTGGGTGTGTGTAGGGTGGCAGGATACAGGGGAGCGTGTGTGTGGGTGTGTGTAGGATGGCAGGATACAGGGGTGTGTGGGCGTGTGTGGGTGTGTGTAGGGTGGCAGGATACAGGGGTGTGTGGGCGTGTGTAGGGTATGTGTAGGGGGCAGGATACAGGGGAGCGTGTGTGTGTGTGTGTGGGTGTGTGTAGGGTGGCAGGATACAGGGGTGTGTGTGTGTGGGTGTGTGTAGGGTGGCAGGATACACGGGAGTGTGCGTGTGTGTAGGGTGTCAGGATACAGGGGTGTGTGTGTGGGTTGGTGTACGATAGCAGAATACAGGGGTGTGTGTTTAGGGTGGCAGGATACAGGGGTGTGTGGGTGTGTGTAGGGTGGCAGGATACAGGGGAGCGTGTGTGTGGGTGTGTGTAGGGTGGCAGGATACAGGGGAGCGTGTGTGTGGGTGTGTGTAGGGTGGCAGGATACACGGGAGCGTGTGTGTGGGTGTGTGTAGGGTGGCAGGATACAGGGGTGTGTGTGTGTGTGTGTGTGTGGGTGTGTGTAGGGTGGCAGGATACAGGGCTGTGTATGTGTGTGTGTGTGGGTGTGTGTAGGGTGGCAGGATACAGGGGTGTGTGGGTGTGTGTAGGGTGGCTGGATACAGGGGAGCGTGTGTGTGGGTGTGTGTAGGATGGCAGGATACAGGGGTGTGTGGGCGTGTGTATGGTATGTGTAGGGGGCAGGATACAGGGGAGCGTGTGTGTGTGTTTGTGGGTGTGTGTAGGGTGGCAGGATACAGGGGTGTGTGTGTGTGGGTGTGTGTAGGGTGGCAGGATACACGGGAGTGTGCGTGTGTGTAGGGTGTCAGGATACAGGGGAGCGTGTGTGGGTTGGTGTAGGATAGCAGAATACAGGGGTGTGTGTGTAGGGTGGCAGGATACAGGGGTGTGTGGGTGTGTGTAGGGTGGCAGGATACAGGGGAGCGTGTGTGTGGGTGTGTGTAGGGTGGCAGGATACAGGGAGCGTGTGTGTGGGTGTGTGTAGGGTGGCAGGATACAGGGGAGCGTGTGTGTAGGGTGGCAGGATACAGGGGTGTGTGTAGGGTGGCAGGCTACAGGGGAGCATGTGTGTGGGTGTGTGTAGGGTGGCAGGATACAGGGGAGCATGTGTGTGGGTGTGTGTAGGGTGGCAGGATACAGGGGTGTGTGTGTGTATGGGTGTGTGTAGGGTGGCAGGATACAGGGGAGCGTGTGTGTGGGTGTGTGTAGGGTGGCAGGATACAGGGGAGTGTGTGTGTGGGTGTGTAGGGTGGCAGGATACAGGGGAGTGTGTGTGTGGGTGTGTGTAGGGTGGCAGGATACAGGGGAGCGTGTGTGTGGGTGTGTGTAGGGTGGCAGGATACAGGGGAGCGTGTGTGTGGGTGTGTGTAGGGTGGCAGGATACAGGGGTGTGTGTGGGTGTGTGTAGGGTGGCAGGATACAGGGGCGTGTGTGTGGGTGGGTGTAGGGTGGCAGGATACAGGGAGCGTGTGTGTGGCAGGATACAGGGGAGCGTGTGTGTGTTGGGTGGCAGGATACAGGGGAGTGTGTGTGTGGGTGTGTGTAGGGTGGCAGGATACAGGGGAGCGTGTGTGTGGGTGTGTGTAGGGTGGCAGGATACAGGGGAGCGTGTGTGTGGGTGTGGGTGTAGGGTGGCAGGATACAGGGGAGCGTGTGTGTGGGTGTGTGGGTGTGTGTAGGGTGGCAGGATACAGAGGAGTGTGTGTGTGGGTGTGTGTAGGGTGGCAGGATACAGGGGTGTGTGGGTGTGTGTAGGGTGGCAGGATACAGGGGAGCGTGTGTGTGGGTGTGTGTAGGGTGGCAGGATACAGGGGTGTGTGGGCGTGTGTGGGTGTGTGTAGGGTGGCAGGATACAGGGGTGTGTGGGCGTGTGTAGGGTATGTGTAGGGTGGCAGGATACAGGGGATCGTGTGTGTGTTTTTGTGGGTGTGTGTAGGGTGGCAGAATACAGGGGTGTGTGTGTGTGGGTGTGTGTAGGGAGGCAGGATACACGGGAGTGTGCGTGTGTGTAGGGTGGCAGGATACAGGGGAGCGTGTGTGTGTGGGTGTGTAGGGTGTCAGGATACAGGGGAGCGTGTGTGGGTGGGTGTAGGATATCAGGATACAGGGGTGTGTGTGTAGGTTGGCAGGATACAGGGGTGTGTGGGTGTGTGTAGGGTGGCAGGATACAGGGGAGCGTGTGTGTGGGTGTGTGTAGGGTGGCAGTATACAGGGGAGCGTGTGTGTGTGGGTGTGTGTAGGGTGGCAGGATACAGGGGAGTGTGTGTGTGGGTGTGTGTAGGGTGGCAGGATACAGGGGGGGGTGTGTGTGGGTGTGTGTAGGGTGGCAGGATACAGGGGAGCGTGTGGGTGTGTGTAAGGTGGCAGGATACAGGGGCGTGGGTGTGTGTAGGGTGGCAGGATACAGGGGAGTGTGTGTGGGTGTGTGTAGGGTGGCAGGATACAGGGGAGTGTGTGTGTGGGTGTGTGTAGGGTGGCAGGATACAGGGGAGCGTGGGTGTGGGTGTGTGTAGGGTGGCAGGATACAGGGGAGCGTGTGTGTGGGTGTGTGTAGGGTCGCAGGTTACAGGGGAGTGTGTGTGTGGGTGTGTGTAGGGTGGCAGGATACAGGGAGCGTGTGTGTGTGTGTGTGGCAGGATACAGGGGAGCGTGTGTGTGTGTGTGTAGGGTGGCAGGATACAGGGGAGTGTGTGTGTGTGGGTGTGTGTAGGGTGGCAGGATACAGGGGAGCGTGTGTGTGGGTGTGTGTAGGGTGGCAAGATACAGGGGAGCATGTGTGTGGGTGTGTGTGTAGGGTGGCAGGATACAGGGGCGTGTGTGTGGGTGTGTGGGTGTGTGTAGGGTGGCAGGATACAGGGGTGTGTGGGTGTGTGTAGGGTGGCAGGATACAGGGGAACGTGTGTGTGGGTGTGTGAAGGGTGGCAGGATACAGGGGAGCGTGTGTGTGGGTGTGTCTAGGGTGGCAGGATACAGGGGTGTGTGGGTGTGTGTAGGGTGGCAGGATACAGGGGAGCGTGTGTGTGGGTGTGTGTAGGGTGGCAGGATACAGGGGTGTGTGGGCGTGTGTAGTGTATGTGTAGGGTGGCAGGATACAGGGGAGCGTGTGTGTTTGTTTGTGGGTGTGTGTAGGGTGGCAGGATACAGGGGTTTGTGTGTGTGTGGGTGTGTCTAGGGAGGCAGGATACACGGGAGTGTGTGTGTGTGTAGGGTGGCAGGATACAGGGGTGTATGGGTGTGTGTAGGGTGTCAGGATACAGGGGAGCGTGTGTGGGTGGGTGTAGGATAGCAGGATGCAGGGGTGTGTGTGTAGGGTGGCAGGATACAGGGGTGTGTGGATGTGTGTAGGGTGGCAGGATACAGGGGAGCGTGTGTGTGGGTGTGTGTAGGGAGGCAGGATACAGAGGTGTGTGTGTGGGTGTGTGTAGCGTGGCAGGATACAGGGGTGTGTGGGTGTGTAGGGTGGCAGGATACAGAGGCGTGTGTGGGTGTGTGTAGGGTGGCAGGATACATGGGAGTGTGTGTGTGGGTGTGTAGCGTGGCAGGATACAGGTGTGTGTGTGTGTAGGGTGGCAGGATACAGGGGAGCGTGTGTTTGTGGGTGTGTGTACGGTGGCAGGATACAAGGGAGCGTGTGTGTGTGTGTGTGTGTGTAGGGTGGCAGGATACAGGGGAGCGTGTGTGTGGGTGTGTGTAGGGTGGCAGGATACAGGGGAGCGTGTGTGTGGGTGTGTGTAGGGTGGCAGGATACAGGGGCGTGGGAGTGTGTAGGGTGGCAGGATACAGGGGAGTGTGTGTGTGGGTGTGTGTAGGGTGGCAGGATACAGAGGAGTGTGTGTGTGTGGGTGTGTGTAGGGTGGTAGGATACAGGGGAGCGTGGGTGTGGGTGTGTGTAGGGTGGCAGGATAAAGGGGAGCGTGTGTGTGGGTGTGTGTAGGGTGGCAGGATACAGGGGGGTGTGTGTGTGGGTGTGTGTAGGGTGGCAGGATACAGGGGAGCGTGTGTGTGGGTGTGTGTAGGGTGGCAGGATACAGGGGCGTGTGTGTAGGGTGGCAGGATACAGGGAGCGTGTGTGTGGGTGTGTGTAGGGTGGCAGGATACAGGGGAGTGTGTGTGTGGGTGTGTGTAGGGTGGCAGGATACAGGGGAGCGTGTGTGTGGGTGTGTGTAGGGTGGCAGGATACAGGGGAGCGTGTGTGTGTGTAGGGTGGCAGGATACAGGGGTGTATGGGTGTGTGTAGGGTGTCAGGATACAGGGGAGCGTGTGTGGGTGGGTGTAGGATAGCAGGATGCAGGGGTGTGTGTGTAGGGTGGCAGGATACAGGGGTGTGTGGATGTGTGTAGGGTGGCAGGATACAGGGGAGCGTGTGTGTGGGTGTGTGTAGGGAGGCAGGATACAGAGGTGTGTGTGTGGGTGTGTGTAGCGTGGCAGGATACAGGGGTGTGTGGGTGTGTAGGGTGGCAGGATACAGAGGGGTGTGTGGGTGTGTGTAGGGTGGCAGGATACATGGGAGTGTGTGTGTGGGTGTGTAGCGTGGCAGGATACAGGTGTGTGTGTGTGTAGGGTGGCAGGATACAGGGGAGCGTGTGTTTGTGGGTGTGTGTACGGTGGCAGGATACAAGGGAGCGTGTGTGTGTGTGTGTGTGTGTAGGGTGGCAGGATACAGGGGAGCGTGTGTGTGGGTGTGTGTAGGGTGGCAGGATACAGGGGAGCGTGTGTGTGGGTGTGTGTAGGGTGGCAGGATACAGGGGCGTGGGAGTGTGTAGGGTGGCAGGATACAGGGGAGTGTGTGTGTGGGTGTGTGTAGGGTGGCAGGATACAGAGGAGTGTGTGTGTGTGGGTGTGTGTAGGGTGGTAGGATACAGGGGAGCGTGGGTGTGGGTGTGTGTAGGGTGGCAGGATAAAGGGGAGCGTGTGTGTGGGTGTGTGTAGGGTGGCAGGATACAGGGGGGTGTGTGTGTGGGTGTGTGTAGGGTGGCAGGATACAGGGGAGCGTGTGTGTGGGTGTGTGTAGGGTGGCAGGATACAGGGGCGTGTGTGTAGGGTGGCAGGATACAGGGAGCGTGTGTGTGGGTGTGTGTAGGGTGGCAGGATACAGGGGAGTGTGTGTGTGGGTGTGTGTAGGGTGGCAGGATACAGGGGAGCGTGTGTGTGGGTGTGTGTAGGGTGGCAGGATACAGGGGAGCGTGTGTGGTGTGTGTGTAGGGTGGCAGGATACAGGGGCGTGTGTGGGTGTGTGTGTGTAGGGTGGCAGGATACAGGGGAGCGTGTGTGTGGGTGTGTGGGTGTGTGAAGGGTGGCAGGATACAGGGGAGCGTGTGTGTGTGTAGTGTGTAGGGTGGCAGGATACAGAGGAGTGTGTGTGGGTGTGTGTAGGGTGGCAGGATACAGGGGTGTGTGGGTGTGTGTAGGGTGGCAGGATACAGGGGAGCGTGTGTGTAGGGTAGCAAGATTCAGGGGTGTGGGCGTGTGTGGGTGTGTGTAGGGTGGCAGGATACAGCGGTGTGTGGGCGTGTGTAGGGTATGTGTAGGGTGGCAGGATACAGGGGAGCGTATGTGTGTGTTTGTGGGTGTGTGTAGGGTGGCAGGATACAGGGGTGTGTGTGTGTGGGTGTGTGTAGGGTGGCAGGATACACGGGAGTGTGCGTGTGTGTAGGGTGGCAGGATACAGGGGTGTGTGTGGGTGTGTGTAGGGTGTCAGGATACAGGGGAGCGTGTGTGGGTTGGTGTAGGATAGCAGGATACAGGGGTGTGTGTGTAGGGTGGCAGGATACAGGGGTGTGTGGGTGTGTGTAGGGTGGCAGGATACAGAGGCGTGGGTGTGTGTAGCGTGGCAGGATACAGGGGTGTGTGGGTGTGTAGGGTGGCAGGATACAGAGGCGTGTGTGTGGGTGTGTGTAGGGTGGCAGGATACAGGGGAGTGTGTGTGTGTGGGTGTGTAGGGTGGCAGGATATAGGGGTGTATGGGTGTGTGTAGGGTGGCAGGATTCAGGGGTGTGTGGGTGGGTCTAGGGTGGCAGGATACAGGGGTGTGTGGGTGTGTGAAGGGTGGAAGGATACAGGGGAGTGTGTGTGTGGGTGTGTGTAGGGTGGCAGGATACAGGGGTGTGTGGGTGTGTGTAGGGTGGCAGGATACAGGGGAGTGTGTGTGTGGGTGTGTGTAGGGTGGCAGGATACAGGGGTGTGTGTAGGGTGGCAGGATACAGGGGAGTGTGTGTGGGTGTGTGTAGGGTGGCAGGATACAGGGGAGTGTGTGTGTGTGTGTGTGTGTGTGTGTGTGTGTGTGTGTGTGTGTGTGTGTGTGGTGTGGCAGGATACAGGGGAGTGTGTGTGTAGGGTGGCAGGATAGGGGGGAGCGTGTGTGTGTAGGGTGGCAGGATACAGGGGTGTGTGTGTGTGTAGGGTGGCAGGATACAGGGGTGTGTGTATGTGTAGGGTGGCAGGATACAGGGGCGTGGGTGTGTGTACGGTGGCAGGATACAGGGGTGTGTGTGTGTGTGTGTGTGTGGGTGTGTGTAGGGTGGCAGGATACAGGGGTGTGTGTGGGTGTGTGTAGGGTGGCAGGATACAGGGGAGCGTGTGTGGGCGTGTGTAGGGTGGCAGGATACAGGGGAGCGTGTGTGTGTGTAGGGTGGCAGGATACAGGGGTGTGTGTGTGGTGGGTGTGTGTAGGGTGGCAGGATACAGGGGTGTGGGTGTGTGTAGGGTGGCAGGATACAGGGGTGTGTGTGTGTAGGGTGGCAGGATACAGGGGTGTGTTTGTGTGTGTGTGTGTGTGTGTGTGTGTGTGTGTGTAGGGTGGCAGGATACAGGGGAGCATGTGTGTGTAGGGTGGCAGGATACAGGGGTGTGTGTGTGTGTGGGTGTGTGTAGGGTGGCATGATACAGGGGTGTGTGTGGGTGTGTGTAGGGTGGCAGGATACAGGGGAGCGTGTGTGGGCATGTGTAGGGTGGCAGGATACAGGGGAGTGTTTGTGTGTGTAGGGTGGCAGGAAACAGGGGTGTGTGTGTGGTGTGTGTGTGTAGGGTGGCAGGATACAGGGGTGTGTATGTGTGTGTGGGTGTGTGTAGGTTGGCAGGATACAGGGGTGTGTGTGTGTGTGTAGGGTGGCAGGATACAGGGGTGTGTTTGTGTGTGTGTAGGGTGGCAGGATACAGGGGTGTGTTTGTGTGTGTGTGGGTGTGTGTAGGGTGGCAGGATACAGGGGTGTGTGTGTGTGTGGGTGTGTGTACGGTGGCAGGATACAGGGGTGTGTGGGTGTGTGTAGGGTGGCAGGATACAGGGAGCGTGTGTGTGGTTGTGTGTAGGGTGGCAGGATACAGGGGAGCGTGTGTGTGGGTGTGTGTAGGGTGGCAGGATACAGGGGAGCGTGTGTGTGGGTGTGTGTAGGGTGTCAGGATACAGGGGAGCATGTGTGTGGGTGTAGGGTGTGTGTAGGGTGGCAGGATACAGGGGAGCGTGTGTGTGGGTGTGTGTAGGGTAGCAGGATACAGGGGAGTGTGTGTGTGGGTGTGTGTAGGGTGGCAGGATACAGGGGAGCGTGTGTGTGTGTGGGTGTGTGTAGGGTGGCAGGATACAGGGGATCGTGTGTGGGTGTGTGTAGGGTGGCAGGATACAGGGGAGCGTGTGTGTGGGTGTGTGTAGGGTGGCAGGATACAGGGGAGCATGTGTGGGAGTGTGTAGGGTGGCAGGATACAGGGGAGTGTGTGTGTGGGTGTGTAGGGTGGCAGGATACAGGGGTGTGTGGGTGTGTGTTGGGTGGCAGGATACAGGGGAGTGTGTGTGGGTGTGTGTAGGGTGGCAGGATACAGTGGAGTGTGTGTGGGTGGGTGTAGGGTGGCAGGATACAGGGGAGCGTGTGTGTGGGTGTGTGTAGGGAGGCAGGATACAGAGGTGTGTGTGTGGGTGTGTGTAGCGTGGCAGGATACAGGGGTGTGTGGGTGTGTAGGGTGGCAGGATACAGAGGCGTGTGTGGGTGTGTGTAGGGTGGCAGGATACATGGGAGTGTGTGTGTGGGTGTGTAGCGTGGCAGGATACAGGTGTGTGTGTGTGTAGGGTGGCAGGATACAGGGGAGCGTGTGTTTGTGGGTGTGTGTACGGTGGCAGGATACAAGGGAGCGTGTGTGTGTGTGTGTGTGTGTAGGGTGGCAGGATACAGGGGAGCGTGTGTGTAGGGTGTGTAGGGTGGCAGGATACAGGGGTGTGGGTGTGTGTAGGGTGGCAGGATACAGGGGTGTGTGTGTGTAGGGTGGCAGGATACAGGGGTGTGTTTGTGTGTGTGTGTGTGTGTGTGTGTGTGTGTGTGTAGGGTGGCAGGATACAGGGGAGCATGTGTGTGTAGGGTGGCAGGATACAGGGGTGTGTGTGTGTGTGGGTGTGTGTAGGGTGGCATGATACAGGGGTGTGTGTGGGTGTGTGTAGGGTGGCAGGATACAGGGGAGCGTGTGTGGGCATGTGTAGGGTGGCAGGATACAGGGGAGTGTTTGTGTGTGTAGGGTGGCAGGAAACAGGGGTGTGTGTGTGGTGTGTGTGTGTAGGGTGGCAGGATACAGGGGTGTGTATGTGTGTGTGGGTGTGTGTAGGTTGGCAGGATACAGGGGTGTGTGTGTGTGTGTAGGGTGGCAGGATACAGGGGTGTGTTTGTGTGTGTGTAGGGTGGCAGGATACAGGGGTGTGTTTGTGTGTGTGTGGGTGTGTGTAGGGTGGCAGGATACAGGGGTGTGTGTGTGTGTGGGTGTGTGTACGGTGGCAGGATACAGGGGTGTGTGGGTGTGTGTAGGGTGGCAGGATACAGGGAGCGTGTGTGTGGTTGTGTGTAGGGTGGCAGGATACAGGGGAGCGTGTGTGTGGGTGTGTGTAGGGTGGCAGGATACAGGGGAGCGTGTGTGTGGGTGTGTGTAGGGTGTCAGGATACAGGGGAGCATGTGTGTGGGTGTAGGGTGTGTGTAGGGTGGCAGGATACAGGGGAGCGTGTGTGTGGGTGTGTGTAGGGTAGCAGGATACAGGGGAGTGTGTGTGTGGGTGTGTGTAGGGTGGCAGGATACAGGGGAGCGTGTGTGTGTGTGGGTGTGTGTAGGGTGGCAGGATACAGGGGATCGTGTGTGGGTGTGTGTAGGGTGGCAGGATACAGGGGAGCGTGTGTGTGGGTGTGTGTAGGGTGGCAGGATACAGGGGAGCATGTGTGGGAGTGTGTAGGGTGGCAGGATACAGGGGAGTGTGTGTGTGGGTGTGTAGGGTGGCAGGATACAGGGGTGTGTGGGTGTGTGTTGGGTGGCAGGATACAGGGGAGTGTGTGTGGGTGTGTGTAGGGTGGCAGGATACAGTGGAGTGTGTGTGGGTGGGTGTAGGGTGGCAGGATACAGGGGAGCGTGTGTGTGGGTGTGTGTAGGGAGGCAGGATACAGAGGTGTGTGTGTGGGTGTGTGTAGCGTGGCAGGATACAGGGGTGTGTGGGTGTGTAGGGTGGCAGGATACAGAGGCGTGTGTGGGTGTGTGTAGGGTGGCAGGATACATGGGAGTGTGTGTGTGGGTGTGTAGCGTGGCAGGATACAGGTGTGTGTGTGTGTAGGGTGGCAGGATACAGGGGAGCGTGTGTTTGTGGGTGTGTGTACGGTGGCAGGATACAAGGGAGCGTGTGTGTGTGTGTGTGTGTGTAGGGTGGCAGGATACAGGGGAGCGTGTGTGTGGGTGTGTGTAGGGTGGCAGGATACAGGGGAGCGTGTGTGTGGGTGTGTGTAGGGTGGCAGGATACAGGGGCGTGGGAGTGTGTAGGGTGGCAGGATACAGGGGAGTGTGTGTGTGGGTGTGTGTAGGGTGGCAGGATACAGAGGAGTGTGTGTGTGTGGGTGTGTGTAGGGTGGTAGGATACAGGGGAGCGTGGGTGTGGGTGTGTGTAGGGTGGCAGGATAAAGGGGAGCGTCTGTGTGGGTGTGTGTAGGGTGGCAGGATACAGGGGGGTGTGTGTGTGGGTGTGTGTAGGGTGGCAGGATACAGGGGAGCGTGTGTGTGGGTGTGTGTAGGGTGGCAGGATACAGGGGCGTGTGTGTAGGGTGGCAGGATACAGGGAGCGTGTGTGTGGGTGTGTGTAGGGTGGCAGGATACAGGGGAGTGTGTGTGTGGGTGTGTGTAGGGTGGCAGGATACAGGGGAGCGTGTGTGTGGGTGTGTGTAGGGTGGCAGGATACAGGGGAGCGTGTGTGTGTGTAGGGTGGCAGGATACAGGGGTGTATGGGTGTGTGTAGGGTGTCAGGATACAGGGGAGCGTGTGTGGGTGGGTGTAGGATAGCAGGATGCAGGGGTGTGTGTGTAGGGTGGCAGGATACAGGGGTGTGTGGATGTGTGTAGGGTGGCAGGATACAGGGGAGCGTGTGTGTGGGTGTGTGTAGGGAGGCAGGATACAGAGGTGTGTGTGTGGGTGTGTGTAGCGTGGCAGGATACAGGGGTGTGTGGGTGTGTAGGGTGGCAGGATACAGAGGCGTGTGTGGGTGTGTGTAGGGTGGCAGGATACATGGGAGTGTGTGTGTGGGTGTGTAGCGTGGCAGGATACAGGTGTGTGTGTGTGTAGGGTGGCAGGATACAGGGGAGCGTGTGTTTGTGGGTGTGTGTACGGTGGCAGGATACAAGGGAGCGTGTGTGTGTGTGTGTGTGTGTAGGGTGGCAGGATACAGGGGAGCGTGTGTGTGGGTGTGTGTAGGGTGGCAGGATACAGGGGAGCGTGTGTGTGGGTGTGTGTAGGGTGGCAGGATACAGGGGCGTGGGAGTGTGTAGGGTGGCAGGATACAGGGGAGTGTGTGTGTGGGTGTGTGTAGGGTGGCAGGATACAGAGGAGTGTGTGTGTGTGGGTGTGTGTAGGGTGGTAGGATACAGGGGAGCGTGGGTGTGGGTGTGTGTAGGGTGGCAGGATAAAGGGGAGCGTGTGTGTGGGTGTGTGTAGGGTGGCAGGATACAGGGGGGTGTGTGTGTGGGTGTGTGTAGGGTGGCAGGATACAGGGGAGCGTGTGTGTGGGTGTGTGTAGGGTGGCAGGATACAGGGGCGTGTGTGTAGGGTGGCAGGATACAGGGAGCGTGTGTGTGGGTGTGTGTAGGGTGGCAGGATACAGGGGAGTGTGTGTGTGGGTGTGTGTAGGGTGGCAGGATACAGGGGAGCGTGTGTGTGGGTGTGTGTAGGGTGGCAGGATACAGGGGAGCGTGTGTGGTGTGTGTGTAGGGTGGCAGGATACAGGGGCGTGTGTGGGTGTGTGTGTGTAGGGTGGCAGGATACAGGGGAGCGTGTGTGTGGGTGTGTGGGTGTGTGAAGGGTGGCAGGATACAGGGGAGCGTGTGTGTGTGTAGTGTGTAGGGTGGCAGGATACAGAGGAGTGTGTGTGGGTGTGTGTAGGGTGGCAGGATACAGGGGTGTGTGGGTGTGTGTAGGGTGGCAGGATACAGGGGAGCGTGTGTGTAGGGTAGCAAGATTCAGGGGTGTGGGCGTGTGTGGGTGTGTGTAGGGTGGCAGGATACAGCGGTGTGTGGGCGTGTGTAGGGTATGTGTAGGGTGGCAGGATACAGGGGAGCGTATGTGTGTGTTTGTGGGTGTGTGTAGGGTGGCAGGATACAGGGGTGTGTGTGTGTGGGTGTGTGTAGGGTGGCAGGATACACGGGAGTGTGCGTGTGTGTAGGGTGGCAGGATACAGGGGTGTGTGTGGGTGTGTGTAGGGTGTCAGGATACAGGGGAGCGTGTGTGGGTTGGTGTAGGATAGCAGGATACAGGGGTGTGTGTGTAGGGTGGCAGGATACAGGGGTGTGTGGGTGTGTGTAGGGTGGCAGGATACAGAGGCGTGGGTGTGTGTAGCGTGGCAGGATACAGGGGTGTGTGGGTGTGTAGGGTGGCAGGATACAGAGGCGTGTGTGTGGGTGTGTGTAGGGTGGCAGGATACAGGGGAGTGTGTGTGTGTGGGTGTGTAGGGTGGCAGGATATAGGGGTGTATGGGTGTGTGTAGGGTGGCAGGATTCAGGGGTGTGTGGGTGGGTCTAGGGTGGCAGGATACAGGGGTGTGTGGGTGTGTGTAGGGTGGAAGGATACAGGGGAGTGTGTGTGTGGGTGTGTGTAGGGTGGCAGGATACAGGGGTGTGTGGGTGTGTGTAGGGTGGCAGGATACAGGGGAGTGTGTGTGTGGGTGTGTGTAGGGTGGCAGGATACAGGGGTGTGTGTAGGGTGGCAGGATACAGGGGAGTGTGTGTGGGTGTGTGTAGGGTGGCAGGATACAGGGGAGTGTGTGTGTGTGTGTGTGTGTGTGTGTGTGTGTGTGTGTGTGTGTGTGTGTGTGTGTGTGTGTGTGTGTGTGTGTGTGTGTGTGTGTGTGGTGTGGCAGGATACAGGGGAGTGTGTGTGTAGGGTGGCAGGATAGGGGGGAGCGTGTGTGTGTAGGGTGGCAGGATACAGGGGTGTGTGTGTGTGTAGGGTGGCAGGATACAGGGGTGTGTGTATGTGTAGGGTGGCAGGATACAGGGGCGTGGGTGTGTGTACGGTGGCAGGATACAGGGGTGTGTGTGTGTGTGTGTGTAGGGTGGCAGGATACAGGGGTGTGTGTGGGTGTGTGTAGGGTGGCAGGATACAGGGGAGCGTGTGTGGGCGTGTGTAGGGTGGCAGGATACAGGGGAGCGTGTGTGTGTGTAGGGTGGCAGGATACAGGGGTGTGTGTGTGGTGGGTGTGTGTAGGGTGGCAGGATACAGGGGTGTGGGTGTGTGTAGGGTGGCAGGATACAGGGGTGTGTGTGTGTAGGGTGGCAGGATACAGGGGTGTGTTTGTGTGTGTGTGTGTGTGTGTGTGTGTAGGGTGGCAGGATACAGGGGAGCATGTGTGTGTAGGGTGGCAGGATACAGGGGTGTGTGTAGGGTGGCAGGATACAGGGGTGTGTGTATGTGTAGGGTGGCAGGATACAGGGGTGTGGGTGTGTGTAGGGTGGCAGGATACAGGGGTGTGTGTGTGTGTGGGTGTGTGTAGGGTGGCATGATACAGGGGTGTGTGTGGGTGTGTGTAGGGTGGCAGGATACAGGGGAGCGTGTGTGGGCGTGTGTAGGGTGGCAGGATACAGGGGAGTGTTTGTGTGTGTAGGGTGGCAGGATACAGGGGTGTGTGTGTGGTGTGTGTGTGTAGGGTGGCAGGATACAGGGGTGTGTATGTGTGTGTGGGTGTGTGTAGGTTGGCAGGATACAGGGGTGTGTGTGTGTGTGTGTGTAGGGTGGCAGGATACAGGGGTGTGTTTGTGTGTGTGTAGGGTGGCAGGATACAGGGGTGTGTTTGTGTGTGTGTGGGTGTGTGTAGGGTGGCAGGATACAGGGGTGTGTGTGTGTGTGGGTGTGTGTACGGTGGCAGGATACAGGGGTGTGTGGGTGTGTGTAGGGTGGCAGGATACAGGGAGCGTGTGTGTGGTTGTGTGTAGGGTGGCAGGATACAGGGGAGCGTGTGTGTGGGTGTGTGTAGGGTGGCAAGATACAGGGGAGCGTGTGTGTGGGTAGGGTGTCAGGATACAGGGGAGCATGTGTGTGGGTGTAGGGTGTGTGTAGGGTGGCAGGATACAGGGGAGCGTGTGTGTGGGTGTGTGTAGGGTAGCAGGATACAGGGGAGCGTGTGTGTGGGTGTGTGTAGGGTGGCAGGATACAGGGGAGCGTGTGTGTGTGTGGGTGTGTGTAGGGTGGCAGGATACAGGGGATCGTGTGTGGGTGTGTGTAGGGTGGCAGGATACAGGGGAGCGTGTGTGTGGGTGTGTGTAGGGTGGCAGGATACAGAAGAGCATGTGTGGGAGTGTGTAGGGTGGCAGGATACAGGGGAGTGTGTGTGTGGGTGTGTAGGGTGGCAGGATACAGGGGTGTGTGGGTGTGTGTTGGGTGGCAGGATACAGGGGTGTGTGTGTGTGTGTGTGTGTGTGTGTGTGTGTGTGTGTGTGTGTGTGTGTGTGTGTGTGTGTGTGTGTGTGTGTGTGTGTGTGTGTGTGTGTGTAGGGTGGCAGGATACAGGGGAGCATGTGTGTGTAGGGTGGCAGGATACAGGGGTGTGTGTAGGGTGGCAGGATACAGGGGTGTGTGTATGTGTAGGGTGGCAGGATACAGGGGTGTGGGTGTGTGTAGGGTGGCAGGATACAGGGGTGTGTGTGTGTGTGGGTGTGTGTAGGGTGGCATGATACAGGGGTGTGTGTGGGTGTGTGTAGGGTGGCAGGATACAGGGGAGCGTGTGTGGGCGTGTGTAGGGTGGCAGGATACAGGGGAGTGTTTGTGTGTGTAGGGTGGCAGGATACAGGTGTGTGTGTGTGGTGTGTGTGTGTAGGGTGGCAGGATACAGGGGTGTGTATGTGTGTGTGGGTGTGTGTAGGTTGGCAGGATACAGGGGTGTGTGTGTGTGTGTAGGGTGGCAGGATACAGGGGTGTGTTTGTGTGTGTGTAGGGTGGCAGGATACAGGGGTGTGTTTGTGTGTGTGTGGGTGTGTGTAGGGTGGCAGGATACAGGGGTGTGTGTGTGTGTGGGTGTGTGTACGGTGGCAGGATACAGGGGTGTGTGGGTGTGTGTAGGGTGGCAGGATACAGGGAGCGTGTGTGTGGTTGTGTGTAGGGTGGCAGGATACAGGGGAGCGTGTGTGTGGGTGTGTGTAGGGTGGCAGGATACAGGGGAGCGTGTGTGTGGGTGTGTGTAGGGTGTCAGGATACAGGGGAGCATGTGTGTGGGTGTAGGGTGTGTGTAGGGTGGCAGGATACAGGGGAGCGTGTGTGTGGGTGTGTGTAGGGTAGCAGGATACAGGGGAGTGTGTGTGTGGGTGTGTGTAGGGTGGCAGGATACAGGGGAGCGTGTGTGTGTGTGGGTGTGTGTAGGGTGGCAGGATACAGGGGATCGTGTGTGGGTGTGTGTAGGGTGGCAGGATACAGGGGAGCGTGTGTGTGGGTGTGTGTAGGGTGGCAGGATACAGGGGAGCATGTGTGGGAGTGTGTAGGGTGGCAGGATACAGGGGAGTGTGTGTGTGGGTGTGTAGGGTGGCAGGATACAGGGGTGTGTGGGTGTGTGTTGGGTGGCAGGATACAGGGGAGTGTGTGTGGGTGTGTGTAGGGTGGCAGGATACAGTGGAGTGTGTGTGGGTGTGTGTAGGGTGGCAGGATACAGGGGAGCGTGTGTGGGTGTGTGTAGGGTGGCATGATACAGGGGAGCGTGTGTGTGGGTGTGTGTAGGGTGGCAGGATATAGGGGGTGTGGGTGTGTGTAGGGTGGCAGGATACAGGGGAGTGTGTGTGTGTAGGGTGGCAGGATACAGGGGAGTGTGTGTGTGGGTGTGTGTAGGGTGGCAGGATACAGGGGAGTGTGTGTGTGGGTGTGTGTAGGGTGGCAGGATACAGGGGAGCGTGTGTGTTTGGGTGTGTGTAGGGTGGCAGGATACAGGGGAGTGTGTGTGTGGGTGTGTGTAGGGTGGCAGGATACAGGGGTGTGTGTGTGTGTAGGGTGGCAGGATACAGGGGAGCGTGTGTGTGGGTGTGTGTAGGGTGGCAGGATACAGGGGAGCGTGTGTGTTTGGGTGTGTGTAGGGTGGCAGGATACAGGGGAGCGTGTGTGTGGGTGTGTGTAGGGTAGCAGGATACAGGGGTATCTGTGTGTACGATGGCAGTATACAGGGGAGTGTGTGTGTGGGTGTGTGTAGGGTGGCAGAATACAGGGGTGTGTGTGTGTGTGTGTGTGTGTAGGGTGGCAGGATACAGGGGAGCGTGTGTGTGGGTGTGTGTAGGGTGGCAGGATACAGTGGAGTGTGTGTGTGTGTGTGTGTAGGGTGGCAGGATACAGGGGTGTGTTTGTGTGTGTGTGTGTGTGTGTGTGTGTGTGTGTGTGTGTGTGTTGTGTGTGTGTGTAGGGTGGCAGGATACAGGGGAGCATGTGTGTGTAGGGTGGCAGGATACAGGGGTGTGTGTAGGGTGGCAGGATACAGGGGAGTGTGTGTGGTGTGTGTAGGGTGGCAGGATACAGGGGAGTGTGTGTGTGTGTGTGTGTGTGTGTGTGTGTGTGTGTGGTGTGGCAGGATACAGGGGAGTGTGTGTGTAGGGTGGCAGGATAGGGGGGAGCGTGTGTGTGTAGGGTTGCAGGATACAGGGGTGTGTGTGTGTGTAGGGTGGCAGGATACAGGGGTGTGTGTATGTGTAGGGTGGCAGGATACAGGGGCGTGGGTGTGTGTACGGTGGCAGGATACAGGGGTGTGTGTGTGTGTGTGTGGGTGTGTGTAGGGTGGCAGGATACAGGGGTGTGTGTGGGTGTGTGTAGGGTGGCAGGATACAGGGAGCGTGTGTGGGCGTGTGTAGGGTGGCAGGATACAGGGGAGCGTGTGTGTGTGTAGGGTGGCAGGATACAGGGGTGTGTGTGTGGTGGGTGTGTGTAGGGTGGCAGGATACAGGGGTGTGGGTGTGTGTAGGGTGGCAGGATACAGGGGTGTGTGTAGGGTGGCAGGATACAGGGGTGTGTTTGTG